>NC_084604.1:40704112-40926112 GCF_033807715.1 Cololabis saira | reverse complement strand
AGAATAATCAGCAGCAAATGTTGATAGAAATGAACAAACATGAAACATTTGATGAACCTGGATATTTCATACATATTTATTTTTTAAAGGTAGATATATATAAAATATTAAATATTAGTGAAGATACTCACATACTGCTGCATTGGCAACTGAACATCTGGAACAAAGAATGTTAAATTCTTAGAGTTAGTTGACAAGATTACACATTTATTATCTTAATTCTGTCATTATTATTATTAATAATATAACTTCTGATTAACTTCTTTAACTGTCAGGTGTGAGCCTAATGGACGGATATTAGTTGAAGTTTCAAAAGGACAACAGGAGGGAATTGTGAGGTTAATTAACCTTTAAACTTGTTTTTGTCCTCCTGAAGACTCACATGCTTTGTCAACAGATGTCAGAACAGCCACTTCCTGATCTACTCAGGTTTAGAACTGTCCTGGTTCAATCACTCTACTGTAATGTCAGGACTCAATCACACATCATCACTTCCACCCATTGTCTACTGTTCACTGTTCACTGTCCATATACGGTCAGTTCCTGTCAAGTTTCTCAATAAAACCATCATGCAGGAGGAGGAACTTTGGGGAAGCTCAGGAGTTCTCAATGAGAGCCTCATCGCTCTGCACTTCTCTGCTCCCCCCTTCTGCAGAAGTGCGTTAAAATCATTCCAAGCAGTCTTTGTGTATTTCCTCGTTACAAACTTATGTAATGTTGATTTAGACCTAACACAGGATTTGACATTTTCCTGTTTTATTTTGAAGCCCATGTCTTTGTGTTTAAGTTCTGTCTTGACCTTCCTGTTTCCATCTGCCCTGATCGTCTGCATCTGTGTCTCGTTAACCCTTGTGTATATCTGGTCTTGTGTTTCCTCTGCTCCCTGCTGGTCCGGACTGTTTCTACCTCCATGTTTCCACAGTCAGGTTTTGTGTAATTTTTTGGATTCTTGTTCATGTTTTGGGTTTTGTATCCTGCTCTCCTGCATCTGGGTCCTCACTACAACCTTCTTCACATTAACTGCTTTATTCCAGTTTGATAAAATGTTGTTTGTTGATTTTGCTTCAGAGTTCAACTCAATCTAACTTCAGAAACTAAATAACAACCTGACAGGCAGGTCAAACACACCTGTTTGATTTCTGGGATTGTTCCTTTTAACTTTGATCCTGTAAATGGTAAACATAACGATGCTGACCAGAACCACCATCAGCCCCCTGACCACCCATCCAATAATCAATCCGGTATAATCTGGAATCAAAGGATTCAACAAAATGGTCAGAAAGTCAATATTAACACTTTAACTGATTAAAAGTGTAGTGTCTGAATGATGACATCCAGTTTTTATTATCTCCACGATTTCAGGGTCTTACCTGTAAAGTCCAGCCTGTATTCAGCATCTATCTCCACTCTGTCTCCTTCAACAACCTGGCAGGTGAATCTTCTCTTGGAGTGTATCTGATGTTTCACCATCAGATCAGAAACACAGTTGTTCTGTCCTCCAGACACAAACCCATCACCTTCACCAAGCAGCACACTTCCTGTCTCATCCATCCAGATGATGCTGTTCTGCTCACAGGGACCGAAGTAACGGTCTCTCACCAGAGAACAGTGTAATGTCACGTCTCCATCCCTTCCTGGATCCACATCTGGTGGAGATGGAGAGACTGGAAGGAGACAAAACACTGTTATTTCACTGGAATTTACCAGATACCTTAAACAAGGAAGCCAGGGAGCGGAATATGGAGAAAATAATGATTATTAACGGTTTGGATCCATATGAAATCCCTACTAAAGAGTGGAGCTCTGACAGGGATTTACTGCTGCAGTTCTGCACAACCCACGTCTTACTACCTTGTTTAGGAGTGTTTGGCAGCTGCTTTGGTAAATGTTTGACTCGCCATGTGTTTCAATAAATTAGTATAATAGTACAACATACAGTACATGTTTTGTATTACTCTTACTTTTTTCATTTCTTTTTTTTGGCCGCTATATTATGTGGAAGAGGCTCCGAGGCGTGAGCAATATTTTTGTTTTCCTCGTGGGATTATTTTTTACTCTGCAGCTACAAATAGAGTTAATATTTTTTCCTCAACAAACTAGTTTTATCTAAAGATTGGGGTTAATCGCAGCGCAGAGAGCTGGCCAGCAACTGCGTTTAGCTGGAGAAGTGGGGAATAAAACCCATGTTTTGATCTGACCCCGGTCTGTGTTAGTGTTTGTTTGTGGTTTACTGTGGAAGGTTCTGTTTGCTCATCTTACAGCTGCGATCCAAGCGAACCGTCGACTCTTCGTTATCTCAGATACTTCGTTATCTCAGATACTTCGTTATCTCAGATACTCAGCCTCCGTGGTTCTGCCTCCGAGCAGGAAAGCGGTGAAAAGTTAAACCATTAGCGATCTTTTCCCCACGTCTGTTATGTGTGGAGCTGCTGCACAACACAACACAGCAACGGTTACCATGGTTACTGTTGAGGAATTTATCAAAACCAGTTCAGAAGTCCGCTTGTGAGTAGTGAGTTTTATTCAGTAGCCGGCGGTCAGCAGGACCAGCACAGATCGTGTCTGAGTAGGTGTGTCGACCCCGGGTGATTGTGTCATGACTTTTTATACAGTAAGCTTCAAGGTACAGAAGGCAGGAAATACACAAACCAAGTGAGAGACAAAAAGTCATTTACAATCGGATGTGATCTGTGGCCAAATGTCATTATCTGGCATTTGGCCTGACTGTCACTAACTTCTAAATTACCCCATAGGGTGTTCTCGTGATTCAAGTCTGTTTGAACCAACTTCCAGGTGTCGTCTGCAGGGGGTGTGGGTAGGGAGCTGGGTCGGAAGTTTAAGCTAGCACAAAGGTGTTGGGTCCTAGTTCAAAGCCCTGCAGGAGGTAGGAAGCTGTAACTTCCCGTGACAATGTGTCTCGACATTACAGAACACCCCACAACACAGCAACAGGTTACCATGGTTACAGAATAACGGAAAGTAACGATTATAAGTAAGACACAACAAAGAGGGAGCACGTCTGTACACAGTGGTCCGAAGAGCAGCTAAGTTAGCTTCATACATGGCGGCTCCGTCAGTTGATGACGACAAGACGACCAAGCCCTATTGTCAGATAGAAACACCAAAAGCTATGATTGATTACGAAGTCGAAGTGAAGACAGAAGGAAAAAATTTTCTACAGAAAGTAATGATGACTGTTTTTTCCTCCGTCCCGTTCAACGGCAGGATCCAAAGAGGGAAACCATTCCTGGGACGGACAAACGCAGCAAGGGTTGGGTGTTTTTGGTTGCACTGATTCCCACACAGTCCAAATACTCACTTGTTAAAACACTGAGATACACAACGGTGTTGTACTTGTCCCTCAGCCGGCTCTCGTAGAGACCAGCGTCTCCAGCGGTGATGTTGGTGATGATCAGGGAGCACTTCCTGTCCATCCTGCCAGCTCCAGAACCAAACTCCTCATGAGACGCTGAACTTGTGTCTCTGCTGTAAATCCACTCAACATCGGAGCAGTTGGAAGACGATAAGTCAACGTTATTCTGCAAAGCTACGTCATCTCCAGCCCTGTGGTAGAGAATGATTGTTCTCACGCCGGTTCC
This sequence comes from Cololabis saira, assembly GCF_033807715.1. NCBI lineage: Eukaryota > Metazoa > Chordata > Actinopteri > Beloniformes > Belonidae > Cololabis > Cololabis saira. Next base: position 40,922,513 of record NC_084604.1, on the reverse strand, counting down.
TGCTGCAGAGAAAAACACAACGTTTTAAACTCAACACACCAAATAAGAGATTTTATGTAGATATTTAGGTTTGTCAACTCAGAAAAGCAACATTGGACTTTAACAAGCCCTTACTTCATTTTCATTAACTATTCCAGTTCACTTAGTTTCCTGGTCTTCATGATTTCAGGGTCTTACCTGTAAAGTCCAGCGTGTATTCAGCATCTATCTCCATTCTGTCTCCTTCAACAACCTGGCAGGTGAATCTTCTCTTGGAGCGTCTCTGATGTTTCACCATCAGATCAGAAACACAGTTGTTCTGTCCTCCAGACACAAACCCATCACCTTCACCAAGCAGCACACTTCCTGTCTCATCCACCCAGATGATGCTGTTCTGCTTACAGGGACTGGAACGATAGTATCTCACCAGAGAACAGCGTAATGTCACGTCTCCATCCCTTCCTGGATCCACATCTGGTGGAGATGGAGAGACTGGAAGGAGACAAAACACTGTTATTTCAGCCACTTGAATATGAGAAACTCCTCATTTTACTGATCCAGTTTTACTGAGTGATTCTCTGATGGAAACATCAAATATTTCAACGTGTAAATAAACGTCAGGTGTTTGTGGTCCAGTTCCTCTGAGAGGATCCATCATGTTGAGGACGATCCCAAACACACCAGACGTTCATGTCGCTGACAAATCCACACAAGCTTTTAACAGCGTTTCACTCAGAGTTGATGAGGAGGATTCAAACTGACAGTCTGGATGTTATTAAGTCAAAACACTCACCTGTTAAAACAATTAGAGACACATGTCCTTTGTGGGAGTAACCATCACCATATATAATCCAATAGTTGTAACCACCAGCATCTTCAGCAGTGATGTTGTTGATGATCAGAGAGCAGTTACTGCTCAAACTCCTCCTGTCAGCTCCAGGTGACGTCTTATCAATAGTTCCCTTAAGAACGATGAATTTTCCATATTGACCTTTGGAATGAAACCATCCAACATCAGAACATTGGTCGGTTGATGAACCAACGTCAGACGGTAAAACGACGTCATCTCCAGCTCTGTGATAGAGATCGATCAATCCATCACTGATTCCTGCTGCAGAAAAAAACACTCTGAGAAAAGTTTTACACTTCACACATCAACCTGACCCTAGAAACATATTTAACCTACATATTTAGGTTTATCAGCACAGCGAAGAAACTTCAACACATAATCTCTGGTGAATCATTCAGAGTTATGTAACGTTGTCTTTAAGTGGTCTGATTGTAACAGAGGTGAGTTTTATTAAAGAAAACACATTTAGTGACCCAGCAACGTTCAACGGTACACGACAACTTCAGAGTGGTTTTTACAGTCTTTTTAAATCATATTAAACCCTAAAACATGAGTCAAAGTTGATCTTTACCTCCAAAGTGAAGCAGTAAAGTGATGAAGAGCTGCAGTCGTGGCGTCATTCTGTCTCTGCTGGATGAAATGATGCTTCTCTCTGCTGCACGTCCGTATGTGATGGTGGAACTTCCTGTTTCTGCGCAACTTAATCACTAAATCCATCTTCAGAGTAAAACCTCCAACCCCCAATGTGTCTTTGTTTCCTGAAATATATTCAGAAAAAAACGTATATGACAACGAGTCAAAGTTACAGGAATCAACCCTAAATTCCAATGCAATAGCAGTTCAGTACCAGTGCAGTACATTTGTAATGACAGTACTTGTACAAGGCCAGTGAAATACCAGTGCATTACCAGTTTAGGGAATACCAGTGCAACACCAGTGCAACACCAGTGCAGTGCTACTGCAACACCAGTGAAATAACAATGCAATGCCAGTGTAGCCCAGGCTCTTTAATGATGCCCTTTTAATATAAGAACTGTCCCTTTAAAATTGTTTATTTCATTTGCACAGTAAACTAGTCATTAAAATCCTTACAACAATTCATTTGATTTGGAAGTAAATGAATAATTCATTTTAATTCATAAGCACTAAAAACTGTTAAGTGTGTATCTAAAAATATCATTTGGAGTACATGTGGTTCATCTGTTAAATCAATCAGTAATCTCCATGCGCCTCATCTGATCGGCCCTCGTTTCCACTTCCTGTCACAACGCTGCGTGTTACGAAAAAGCCGACTCGTGTGCGTTTATGTGTCCTGTGTCCAGAAACGTCTGGTTAGAATTAAGAAACTGGTTCCTACTTAGAATAGAAGACATACCAGTCTTTGATAGCTCTCATATTTATTTCTATATAGATAACTTGAAGTCGAATGTATCTGACATGATAAATATAGTTATTCTCATGGGTAAATATCATATTCATTGTAGTAAGTGGAGGAATAGCAAACCCTCCTTTGACTGGTTTTTCAATTATTTTCAATTATTATTTTTATACCTAAGAAAAATAGACTCCAACAAAATGGCTAAAAAGATTTGTGACGATATATCTTGTTTTCTGCTTTTTTGATGTCTCAGTCCTTGCTCCTCTTTTTGGCACTTTTGTTTGCCTGATTTTAAATACTGTGATACTTTTATAGTTTGCACTTTATAAAAACCCCTGTTTGTCTTTTTTTCAATATATAGTTAATTGTTTTTTCTATATAGCTCTATATTTGACAGCATCTCATATTATATCTACTAAGTATACTATCATCCTTACGAGAAGATGTTTAATTACTGTTCTATGTTGTTTTATTGTGTTCAATAAAGAAGAAAAAAAGACTCATGTGCATTGCAGAGCTAAAATCTCATACCATCCGCTGGAACAGTTTGAAAGAGCGGATTATTTTCGCGGGTCTGCTGAGGTGAAGAGCTGTAAAGCTCACTCATACATCGACTCAGCGGTGAATGAAAACAATGTAAAAACCTGTTAAATTGACTGTAAGGCAGCTAATATTTGTGTTAATTGGCGCTGATTACCATCAGCACCAAATTAACACAACACACCTGCACTAGCAGGTAACCCATTAACAATGACTCCAATCGGGATTTTAACAGCCGACCTTTGTACAAAATCCATATTGGACATAATTTAAGAATTGATATTCAAACTAACTGGCTCCTGGCTGGCTTGCCAATTCTGTAACCCTTGTAACAAAGTAGCAACAGTGTCAGTGGTTGACATTTCCCCAGTTTTCTGTTCTGTTTTGATTGTTCACACCTGTATCTCGTTACTCCCTTGTGTATCTGGTCTTGTCTTTCCCTTGCTCCTTGTGGTTCCGTCCTGCTTCTTTCCTCCATGTGTCCTGCCAAGTTTTTGTTTAAGGTTTTTGATCCCTGTTTTTGATTTTGCTAAGCAGCGCTTTGTTTTTTGTTTTTTGTAAAATAAACCCTTTTTTGTTGAACTCCTGCCTCTCGCTCTCCTGCATCTGGGTCCTCACCACACCATCCTGACAACAGAACACAGTATTGTATTTATATGCACAGTATTGTATTTATATTGAACATTATTTACACCTAACAGTGCTAGTTATCTGACATTGTGTTTTATGATGCTAATTGGTTTGTTAGCTTGAGCCTAGCCACTTAGCTGGCATGATTGGTGGGTATTCTGTGGAGACTATAAAGATACTGATTTTCTTGTTTGTTGTTTAAAAGACAAGATGTTATTTTTCTAAATTGTTAACTACAAATGTTTAAAAGAAAAGATTATATTGAGACTATTTTAGTTATTTGTAATTCATGTTTATGGTAATTAAAGAGGTTCATTTTTAGTGTGTTTCTTACTCTTACCGGTAAGCACGTTCAGCCTTAATGCCTCTTGAGTTACTGTGAATATGTACTGCATTTAATGCAATGGTTGATTAAAGTATTACAGGGTAATTTTAATTCTATTTTTGTAAAACAACTTTTTTTAATAACTAATGTAACTTTGCACTTTTCTAATTTGAGTATTTGAAATTAGTTATTAATGTTTGAATTGATGTTTAGTAATTCAACATGATTATAAGAAGCACTTTGAACGCATAGTTTCACAACTGTCAACACTTGAACCTGAAAATATATTTTTGTTGTACAACTAAACCTTTTTGAGAACGTGAGTTGAACTAATATATAACATAGTGTTATTGATTGGTAACAATTCATAGGGAATTAGAAAATTTAACATTTATGCGAAATGTCAAGAAAAAAGTCAAAATGCTGAAAAAAAGTTGAAATGTTGAGAAAAGGTCAAAGTTTCGACTTTATTCTTGAAATTGTATTTCAACATTAATCTCGACATTTCAACTTTTTTCTCGACATTTTGACTTTTTTATCAAAGTGCAAAATTAAAAGAAAAATCTTCCCCTCTCAAATATTTTTAATCCTGCATGACGCTGATACAAATCTTTGTTAACAGAAATGTTGAAATGTAATATTTATTCTACACATTTTTACAGCATTGGAAAATGTTAAGAAGGTTTGTGTCATGTATTTCCTCCTACAGAAACCATATAAAAAACAAAAAATATATTTCCCTCCCCCATCTATTTCCATTTTCAAACATTTTTGAAAAAGCTCCAGGAGCCACTAGGGCAGCGCTAAAGAGCCGCATGTGGCTCTAGAGTTGCGGGTTGCCGACCCCTGGTCTTACAATTTATTGTATTGTTTACTGTCCTGTCAACCTGCAAAAATAAGTGGCCACAAAAACATTGCTGTCTGTGTCATTATTGATGTTCAACAGACTGGCTCTCAAAAACGTAGTGTCTTCTGATACTGGTCCAGTTATTTCTATTGAACATTATTAACCTGTGCTCTGTTGCTACTTTGTGACAAGGGTTACAGAATTGGTGAGCCAGCCAGGAGCCAGTTATTTTGAATATCAATACTGAAAATACATCCAATATGGATTTTGTACAAAGGTCGGGTGTTAAAATCCTGAATGCAGTCATTGTTAAAGTCGGGGTCCCAAAGGGATCACCGGCACTCCAACACCCGCTCCTAAAATACAAAATATAAACAATTTAAATTATTCAAAAGATCAAAAGGAACAACAAACAAATGTACACTTAACATCCCCCTGCAACCCCAACTTGCTACTCCCCCCACCCATCCTCAGCAACCTCGGTACCTGAGGAAGCAATTTAAGATGTTAGGCAGAGCAACAACAAGTCTAGCAAAAAGTATACACTAGCTCAAGAATTCAGGCAAAGGAGCACGAGACAATGCATCTGCCATGACATTGTCCGTCCCTTTAATATGTCTGACATCAAGATCATAGGCCTGCAAAAACAGGCACCACCTCAGTAGCCTTTTATCCGGGCATCTTAGGGATTGTGAGAAGGTCAGAGGGTTGTGGTAAAAACAACAAGGTGCTCTTCCTGCCCCTACATACACCTCAAAATGTTGTAGAGCCCGTACTAGTGCCAATGCTTCCTTCTCTATTACAGAGTAATTACACTGGTAGCTGTTAAACTTTTTTGAAAAGAAGCTGACCGGCCTCACCACCCCTCGTTCATCTCCCTGCAACAAAACAGCACCTGCTCCCACCTGGCCGGCATCTACCTGGAGCATAAACCCACGATCGAAGCATGGCGCTGCTAAAACGGGAGAAGAGCACAGGAGACATTTTACATTGTCAAAAGCCTGCTGACACTCAGAGGACCAAACAAACTTCGCCTTTGCTTTCAACAAGTCCGGCACACAGAAGTCCGGCACACCCAAGTCGGGGACACCCAAGTCCGGGACACCCAAGTCCGGGACACCCAAGTGCGGATAAACAAGTCCAGACACGGTCCTGTTGTAAACTGGACCACGATGGCAGTTGCGCGGTTCCAGCTTCTAGAAAGTTCTGTGAGGAGCAGCAGTGACAGTCCAACAGTCTGGAGCCGGATACGGAGAGGAACGGATAACGAGCACATTAATCACAACCCTGAATTCACACAACTATGACCAGTCCACCAAACAACTTTACACGCAACAGGTGCAGCAAGGCAGTGAAATTATCTGTGCGCGCCGAGCAACCCCCGCTATTTTTTCAAAACAAAGGGAAAAGGTTAACCCAAAAGTAATGAAACAAAAGGAGATGGAGATCCCAGCCAAAAAGAACAAAAGAAGGGTCAGCACAGGGCCAGCCACGCAATGGGCCATCGGACCACGCACTTTCCCCACTAAATAAGAAAACCCAAGTAAACCTATAACAAAACAAAACCTATAACAGGACTACCGGCAATCTCCAACTCAAACTAGGATGCGCACAAGAAACACCTGCCGTCTGGACACCTTTTACGAGCATAACCAATGACTGGTCCTATGACTAGAACTCTCCCATACCGAGCCCAAAGTAACAAAACAAACAAAGTTATGCAAACAAAAACCATGCACAACACCTCGGCACAAATCTTCCAATTTATCACATTCAGACAGCCAAAATGCACTGTGTCCTTTCCCTCCGACACAACACACGCAATACGAGCAAACAAATGTTTTCTGCCAAACCAAACAAAGGAACAACCCAACAGCAGTGTGCCAGCACCGAACCGAAAGCAACTTTAAGCACCAGATCACAAACCTGAACTGCAGGCCACAAAACAAACATGTAACTTAACAGATGTCCAAAAGCTACCAAAATACAACTAAACTTTAACAGTTCCAACTAAATTACGCAGCAAAACCAGCAACAAAACCGACGAGCCCCCATTTTTTCATAACCTGGCCCGTAGGCCATGACAAAAATGGACAACAACACAGTGCAACTAAAAATATGCTATTTATTTTAAAGAAAAACACTGCAAATGCAAAACAAACCAACTTGTGAGGTGTGGAGGTCAGCATCAGTAGTGTCAGTGTGTGTGAATGTGGAAAATGTGTGGTGCGTGTTGTTAAGAAAAATAGAGTCAACCAAACAAATGAATGGGGTTGGCAGGGAAGAGAGCGCCACACTGAAGGCAGGGAGGTTTTATAGCCTGGAACACTGGGCCCAGGTGCTCCAAATCAGCCCAATCAGCTCAGCTCAATCCAGACTCTTCAAAACAAAACAGAGAGAAAGTCAGGCATGCCCACAATTAGACAGGGTCGTCACAGTCCACTAGACGGCAAATAAATGCATTTTAATGCAGTAATTTATATGTCCACTACAGGCCAAATAAGTCATTTTAATGCAGTAACTAATATGTCCACTGGAGGGCAAATAAATGTATTTAAATGCAGTAATTTATATGTCCAATAGAGGGCAAATAAGTCATTTTAATGCCGTTATTTATGTGTCCACTAGAGGGCAAATAAATGCATTTTAATGCAGTAATTTATATTTCCACTACAGGGCAAATAAGTCATTTTAATGCCGTTATTTATGTGTCCACTAGAGGGCTAATACATGCATTTAAATGCAGTAATTTATATATCCACTAGAGTGCAAATAAATGTATTTAAATGTAGGGTAACACTTTACAATAATGGTCCCTTAATTAACGTTAGTTAATGCATTATTAAGCATTAATTAACAGTTTAATAATAGTTAAATAACCATTATTATGTATTACTTAACATTAATTAGCATATTAGTTAATGCATTAATAAACAGTTAGTTAATGCATTATTAAGCATTAATTAACAGTGTAATAATAGTTAAATAACCATTATTATGTATTACTTAACATGAATTAGCATATTAGTTAATGCCTTAATAAACTGTTAATTAATGCATTATTAAGCATTAATTAACAGTGTAATAATAGTTAAATAACCATTATTATGTATTACTTAACATTAATTAGCATATTAGTTAATGCATTAATAAACAGTTAGTTCATGCATTATTAAGCATTAATTAACAGTTTAATAATAGTTAAATAACCATTATTATGTATTACTTAACATTAATTAGCATATTAGTTAATGCATTAATAAACAGTTAATGAATGCCTACTGCTCAGAGTTAATTAATACATTAGTAAGCATTAATAAACGTTACATGATGTAATTATTTATCCTTATGTATGCATTACTTAGTATAAAGTAATACATTAGTTAATACATAAGTAAAACGTTAATAATGTCCCTAGTAATCATTTACTAATGGTGTTTATTTGGAGTGAATATGCATTAAGTAACAGCTACCTAATACATCTACTAATCATTCGCTAATGGTGTACATGTTACCTGGATGGGCATTATTAAACAACTATTTAGAGTCTTAAGTAATCATTTCCTAATGGTGCTGTGTATGTTATCAGGTAGCTTACCTGACCTTATGAACGGTAACCTGACATAAACCTTAATAAATGTATAGGAGTGGCTCATAACCATTACTTAACCATTAGTAAAGGCTTGCTGGAGTGTAACACATTTATCCCTTAGGTAACACATTATTAATGCTTAACTGCCTCATAAGCATTACTTAACCATAATTAACCATTAGTAAATACTATTCTGGACCCTTATTGTAAAGTGTAACACATGTATCCCTTAGGTAACACATTATTAATGCTTAACTGCCTCATAAGCATTACTTAACCATAATTAACCATTAGTAAATACTATTCTGGAACCTTATTGTAAAGTGTAACACATTTATCCCTTAGGTAACACATTATTAATGCTTAACTGCCTCATAAGCATTACTTAACCATAATTAACCATTAGTAAAGGCTTGCTGGACCCTTATTGTAAAGTGTAACACATTTATCCCTTAGGTAACACATTATTAATGCTTAACTGCCTCATAAGCATTACTTAACCATAATTAACCATTAGTAAATACTTTTCTGGACCCTCATTGTAAAGTGTAACACATGTATCCCTTAGGTAACACATTATTAATGCTTAACTGCCTCATAAGCATTACTTGACCATAGTTAACCATTAGTAAATTAAGCAATCACATATAAAGAAGTTTACACTTTTTATTTAAAACAAAATAAAACAGATTTTAACAGATAACATTTGTTATATGTATACAACATATATATATATATATATATATATATATATATATATATATATATATATATATATATATATATATATACACATATATATATATATACACATATATATATACACACACACACACATCTGTGATAACAGATACGTAACAACAATTCGCACAGAGGAGATCTTTGAACAAACATTATTTAGTAACATAATACAATAACACAGTATGATAGGCTACCCTCTGTTTATCCTCCCTGGAAATGTCTGCTCCCTTTTGACATGATGAGCTGTGAGTGGCACCAGTTCTCTCCTCCCCCTCTTCTCCACCAAGCGAAGCACCGGCTTCCCTGGATGTCTTCGCCCTGGCCGCCTCCGCGTGCTTTGCACCCCCAGCATCCCGAACACCCACTTCCTCCGCTTCCAGCCCCCAGCCATCCTGCCCCTTCCATACTGTGTTTTGGGGAAAATGACAGAACAAGAAACAAGATTATTAACCTTGTGTCAGATAAATTTATAATGTTAGCAGGAATAAAGTTGACAAATCTGATTAGACAATGTAAAATGCAAGATTTCCATGGAATGGATGATTACTATAGCCATGCATGAACATTATAAATGATGGGCTGCTGTTTCAACTTGGCTTCTGTCGATCGGCAATCCAATCGTTTCACTGCGATTGAGAAGACAATCAACAATGTTTTTTTTTCTTGCCGATGTTATAAAACATACACATATGCTGCTACAGCTGTGTAGTGCCCCACCCATTGTGCTCTGGCTCAGCTGATCGACGCTCAGACAGCAGTTAGATCTTGCAGTTTTTAACTCTTTTTATACACACAAAGTACAGCCAAATACCAGGCTAAAAAATACAGTATAGATCTCCACATTAGGATGGTGGACCAGAGCATGTGAGGGAAACAGAGCAGGTGAGAATTTTCTTGCTCCTTGCTCACAGACCTGTCCAAAAAAGCAGCGTTGTACACTTAAACCCAAACCTGGCATCGTCAGATTCCAGTATGAGTTCTGTTTCAGATCTCTTCCCTCCCACAGTTTGAATAATAATTTAATCAATTACATACTTTTCGATAACAAACAGATCCAGCTAGAAAACAAGCTGGTTGTAGGTCAGGTATGGGTGGCCCTGGAGCTAAATTGGAGCGGGATGGAGCAGGAGCGCTGGTACAACTTTTAAAATAAAAATCCGCACCCTGCTCCCTGCTAGAGGCCGCATATTTGCACTTCGCCACCAACTTTTACTGTTGCGCTTGTATTTGGTGCCTTTTGCATCTTCAATTGGTAAATGTCTTTGACATAACATTTAAACTCTTCTTTCTAAACATATTTCTGATAATTGCACATGATTTTGTAATGTTTTACCTCAAAATTCTGATCAAAATTTACATATTGAATCTTTGAATATACTAATTAATTTTTCCACATTGGTGATGTGGTTATAACTAGTCTCGTTTCCAAACTACAAATGATTGTCTGGGGAAGTTCCACCTCAATTTTGTAAAAATAAGCGGGTGTCTGGGTGGAAACGTTTTGTGAGTTTAAAAAAAAACAGTGTTGCAAAACCAACCAACAGTCTTTTAGGGTGGGCCTTTCGTTGCTAACATTGCTGACGTTTCTGGTAAGGTGTGTGCAAAGCAGAGCTAACCAATCATTGGTTGAGGATGAAAGACTAACACAGATTTTCATTTAATTTAATTTACTTGTTCTGCCCATGGAAACATTCAAAATGTACCAAAGGAAATAGCAAACAGTTGCATCTTTATCCATGTTCAGAAAGGAGCAGGAAAAAGAAAACTCTTATTTAACCTGCCTATTTTACCTATTTTACCTTTTCAAGGAAGCTGGTTGCAACCAGCGGTAGCACTATTACAAAATCCTGCACTAACTTCCCCAGACATTCAAGTCTTGTCCAGTCTCGACCTGAACGTTGGGCATCACAAGACTAAGTCATAATTAGCAGCCTAGCAGCCTGTAGCAGTTAATATAAAAAGTTACCTTTCTTTTATGTCTGAAGTGACTCATCTATCACCACGAAATGCTCCTTCCCCCAATTCTCTGTCCTTCTCTATGATGCAGCCTCTCCATTGCTGTCACGCAGACCTCCCGTTGCTTTGCCATTCTTGAAAGGGTTCTTGAGGATGCAGCAATGTTGTCCATCATGAAATCAAGCTGGCGAATAATAATAATAATAATAATAATAATAATAATAATAATAATAATAATAATAAATGTTTTTTTTTTGCCTTCTGTCAGCTCACTCAACTTGTTTGCTAACTTTAACCCACGCATGCCGTGTGCTCCTAAAATGAAACGTGCAGCTTGGTAAATGGCTATCCTGTTAAAATTACTGTCCGTCCTGCCAGAAAATTCTGCTCCTCCTTCAAGGCAGTTCCACCCAGGTTACACCGCGATAACTCCTGAGTTCTGGTGTGCGCCAATGCTGCGTTCATGACACCTCAGAACTCTGGGTTTCCCCATTGAAAACTCCCATTTCTGTCTTCAAAGGGTTCCAGACATTGACAATAGACATTGTTGTGTGATGTCAGAAAACTGATTCTCCAAGAAGACTCTGAATTTCCCGATTAGGAGCACCAATATTAGGCCTTAGTTAAAAGCCTTAGTTCCGAATTGGCCTGAACGCTGCACGCCGCACTTTTTTCTTTGCGCGCACTGACCGCGGCCCCATCTACAGAAGCGTCTCAGGATGGATGAGCTCGGAGTCTCACCTCGCAGGACCAGGATAACCACACAGAAGGAAAAAGCGGAAAAGGGAAATTCATCTGGAAAACATGGTAAGATTAATCTAACTACGTTAAACTGTTAGCTCTTAATGTTAACTTTATGACACTTTTTTTGAAAAGTTCACAATTCGAGTTGTCATAACAAATACATCATTCTGACAAAATGTAAACTTTTCAAAAAGATGCTACATATTTGACTCAGTAACACTTAAATAATGGAGAAGAAGAAGTTTACGTCGGTAAATTTGAAAGACTGACTTCTCAGTCATGTAACTGGGTGTGTGTAGAAGCTAATACACCTCGTGAAGGCTGACACTTTTTTAAATGAAAGACCCCAACTAAACACGGGAGCAGGATGGATGAGACGTCACTGAAACTTGATGTGATGAAGCTCTGCTGCCCCTGCTAGTTTTGGGGGGGTCACCAGACATAAAACCTGTTTTCTCTGTATTTTGAAGGTAAAGGCTTAGATTTATTAGGAATTCGTCTGAAAAAAATTATAATAGGTAAGAATTACAGTACATAAAAAATATGTGGTTATAATGGGAGTCAATGGGGCAAATTTGGACATGAAGGTAAAGAGTGTAAGTTTTTTTAAATGAACAATCATTGTTCCAAAAATAATAATGCATCAAAATAAATGTTATCAATTATTGACATAGTCAATGCTGTAATATATTTCACTTGAACCTAATTTTTGAAAATATTGCATATTTTGTGATTTTCCTATTGAAAAAATAAGGAGTTAATATATAAAACATATAAAATAATGTTTAAAGATTATAATTAACTTTATATCTATGGCTAGGTCTGAAGTTGTTGAAAAGATTTTATGTGGTGAAAGTGAAAATAAATATGTATTACATTTTTATTGCACTTTTATGAGATGGTAGTCAATGAGGCAAATTTGGACTATGGGTAAAAAGTGTATATTAATTTTAAGGGATGCTCGAGGGTTAAAGAATGATGGGTGTGTACGCTGTGGGTGCGAAAGTTGTGTCATAGCTGTGTTTGTTGTTGTAGGTGTTTGTATACAATAAGCAATCAAACTGATGTAATCAACTATCAATCCTTGTATCCATAGCTTTGACATGTCTCAAGGAGGCTCAACAGTCCAGAAGAGAAGACAGTGATGATGAAGCGATGAGGGGATCTGAGATGCAGCATGACAGTGAAGACGACAGTGAGGATGACTCTGAATCCAGCTCTGAATCCAGGACAGGATAAGGAGAAAAAGGCGAAGAAAAGCAAACATCGCTCTCGCCTGCGGGGTATGTGAAACGTATTTCTTGGCTTGCTTGAGCTGTATGTGTCTGTTGTCCCTACAAGTAGATCAATCTCTCATGACAAGCTGACAGGGCTTGAAATTAACTTTTTGACTTACTAGCCAAGTGGCTAGTAGATGAAAAAATGTATTAGCCAACCAGATTTTTTACTAGCCAAAACCAAAACGTTGCTTTACTTTTGTATTTCGACATCACTTGTATATAGCAGTCATCATAGTACCATATTACATCAATCCTGTTTTTCTATACGCTACAATTATCATTCAGTAGTGTACTACTATACTATTGGTGGAAAATGAGATTGCATGATGTGTTCTTGTATAATTCAATTTCAGTAGTTGCCTACTTAATTGTAAATCTAACATTTATGGAGGAATATACAGTATAGCATTACACCTTCAAAGTAACACTTTGATCCTGTCCTGTCTGTATATGCTATAATGCAGCAGGTGTATTGTATAAATAATGTGTTTATTCTGGGCTGGATAAAAATGTCCAAATGAGAACGAACAAGTGAATTTAAAAACAAGCAGCCTTTTTATTATTAGCTCGAAAGTGTCTTATAAAGACTACAACAACCAACCTAGCCTGTCTTAAGACAACCACAAGACACCAGCTAAACCATTTAAGGAACTATACAGTGTGTCCCCTGCTGGTCAAACTGAGACATTGCATTGGTCCATTTTCTCCAGTTGTTCTTCAGAGTGTTTACTATTCATTCTTCAGAGTCAGACTCAGACGGTTCACCCGGAGTTGACATCAAGAATGAAAAATAAAAAGGTGCAATGGTGCGCACAGTATTGGGAATCTCAATTTGATTTATAAATGGCACAAAAGTTGGGAATCTCGATTTTTCTAACTAGCCAAGTGGCAAGAAAATCTGTCTCGCCACTTGAGGAATTTGGGTCGCAAATGGCAAGTGGCGAGTGCTAAATTCAAGCCCTGCACGCTGATAGAGGGATGTACCAGAAGGACCAGTACGGTCCAAATGAATGTCCATTTCCAAAAATGATTCACCGCAAATTTGTCCATTTTTATTTAGCATTTTCCCCTCTTTTTCTCCCAATTTAGCCTTGATAATTCCCTGTGTGTGTCATGGTGTTTCCATGTACCTTGGTGAAGTTGTGCCAGAAAATCCTTCTACACTGTGTTGAGGTGTCACATATGGGATTAGTGTGTCTCGCGGCACATTGAACATTAACAGTAAAATACAATGATTTGTTTTTTTCTTCTCATCAATCTCATGATTCAAATGATACATTCCTTCTTGTTCTTGTGTGTTTATATTAGTTGGAGGACCAGGTGATGTGGTGAAGCGGTACAAGTAAGTCCTTGCCATTTTCCAGACGGGGAAGAATATGGCCAAATCCTTCGAGAAGTATGGAGTAGACAGACTTACTATTGTGAGGACTGCAGCGATTGCCGAGCTCGCAATAGCTGCTCCAGAAGAATATGATCAGGTGGAGAAGGGGGAGACGGTGGCAGACTTTGCTAAAAGATGCAAGGAGGTTATAAAGGCCACTAAAGTCATTTCTGCTACAATACATAAAATGAAGGATGATAAAATTATGCCAGCCTATCATACTGTGTTATTGTATTATGTTACTAAATAATGTTTGTTCAAAGCTCTCCTCTGTGAATTGTTGCTACGTATCTGTTATCACAGATGTGTGTGTATATATATATATATATATATATATATATATATATATATATATATATATATATATATATATATATGTATATATATATATATATATATATATATATATATATATATAAATATATGTATATATATATATATATGTATAAGATGTATACAAATAACAAATGTTATCTGTTATCTGTTTTATTTTGTTTTAAATAAAAAGTGTAAACTTCTTTATATGTGATTGCTTAATTTACTAATGGTTAACTATGGTTAAGTAATGCTTATGAGGCAGTTAAGCATTAATAATGTGTTACCTAAGGGATACATGTTGTTGTGCCCGCCCATATGCCCATCTGAACTTATAAAATGTATGAACATTTTGTGATTATGAGGACCTGCCCCTTCTTTGCCCCTTCTTCCTGAAGTCCTGCGACCCCCTGCTGCTAACTCCTGGTTATCTCGGCCTGGGTCGAGATAGTCCGTTTACGACCCCCACTGCATGGCCGGAGATCAAAACAAGGACCCAGCAGGGTTTCTGCCAGGGAAAACAGACTTCCTTGGGGTTTTACGACACCCCCTGGGGGGGAGCCGGATGCAGCGGAGCCCAAAACCAGACCTCAAAATGGTACTGCTTCTTTGAACCCCCCTTTTCCGCTTTAATGTGCCTCATAAAATGGCGCCGTTGCCTGAACTACAACCCCCAGCATGCCTTGCGGGGGGGGGGGTGGCGCCTACAAGCGCGCGCATCCAATCGCAGTGAGGCACCGATGACGTCACTGCAGCGCGCGTAGGATCAAAACCCCTGCCGCTGCTCCTCTTCTCTCTCTTCCGATCAACCTCTCTTCCTGAGCAGCAGGACCAAAGATCCCACCTCCTCTCCCCCCGGGCTGGGGGGAGGCAGGAGGCCCGCACTGGACCGGGCCCTGCGGGGTCCGGCCGTTGAAGCCGCTGCTCCCCTTCTCTCTTCTCAACTTCATCTCATCGGCGCTGGATCT
Organism: Cololabis saira; assembly: GCF_033807715.1. Taxonomy (NCBI): domain Eukaryota; kingdom Metazoa; phylum Chordata; class Actinopteri; order Beloniformes; family Belonidae; genus Cololabis; species Cololabis saira. The sequence goes on along the minus strand of NC_084604.1, from coordinate 40,906,987 downwards.
TTGCCTCCACCAAAAGATCCCACCTCTCTCTCCCCCCGGGCTGGGGGGAGGCAGGAGGCCCGCACCGGACCGGGCCCTGCGGGGTCCGGCCGTTGAAGCCGCGGTTCCCCGGGGAGCCTTCCACTAACTCTGTCCTCTAAGTTCACAGATCCAAGCTTCCGACGCCCACGCGCCCCCGGCAACCAGATCGGGACACAGCTGCGACTCAGACGGAACCCCCCTCCCCGCTCCGAGCCCCTGTCTGCCAACCGGCGCAGGGATCGGGGACGGACGGCCGGCGTCTCGCCCGGCGTGAGCTCTCCCGGGGCCCGGACGGCCGCGCGTCGGCGACCGGCGCAGAGAGGGAAGCACGGCAAGGAGAGACCGGTCCCCCCGCCGCGCCTAGGAATGCGTGTGAGCCTCCGTTTGGTCCGGAACCACGGCCCGGCACGAGGCGGCCCCGCCGCTGTCTAATCCGTTTCAGGGGAAGGGACGGCCCAGTCACAGAACCCGCAGGCATCTGATCCGGATCCCCGAGGAAACGTGAGCCCGGGAACGGTAGATCAGTAGGACTAAGAACGGTTCAGAACTGTGTGAAGTCGGGATCTCTGTTTATCAGTAACTTAAGAACGTGTTACAGAGCTAAATCTGTGTTCAGAGCTGAGATTACATCATCATTGTTATCATTATCATGTTTGATTATTTGGTAGTCGTTGTTTTCTGCCGTAGGCACGTTTTCAATGCTGCGTTCGCCATCCGGTCCGATTGCACGTGGCCCAGAGGGCGCGTCCATCTTTAAAAGACCACAGGAGCCCCGTTTGAACTGTAGATGTTCTGTATCTTCATTATTATTGCTTGATTTCTTTTTTCTTTTTCATTCCATGCATTTAACGTTTATGTTTCATTTTATTGATTGTTGTTTTTCTTGTTAGTTAATGGTTTTATAATAATGTCGTGTGCCATCAGATTTATTCGGGTATTTATTCACCTCCCTTTTGATACCCGTATGCGAATAAATTCTGATTGATTTCTTTATGAGGGGTTGTTATTTCATGCAAGATTTGGTCACAAATTGATTTGTTTAAGCAGAGCCTAGTGTTCGGACATCACGCCTTCACTGTTATTCTGTAAGATTTGCTGTTCTGCAGGATAATTCAAAAATCATATGAGACTGATTTTCTGCTGTTTTAGTTATCGAATTCCACCGGAGTAAGGCCCCGGCGGTGGTGCCCCGAGGATTTTTATTTATCATATTGATAATACGATTTGATAAATAGTCAACTTTATTAATTATTAATAATTATTAATAATATTCATCATTAGCCTTGATAACTGGACAGCCAAGCTACCTTGAGTTGCACAACATAAATGGTGCCCCGTGTGAGGGTCTCGATAATAACGATATTTGTGACCAGGTTGTATGAAATAACAACATTAAATTTTGATCGGGAAAGAAAATATTTCTATTTTTATTCCCCTCTCATTATCTGATTCCTACGGGTATTTTAAAACCTGTTAATGGCAACCTCGCCTCACTAAGGGTTGGTTGCTTTGTTAAGTTCTTTAATTTAATTAATTTGAACTTTTATTTTTCATCACACGATTATTAATCTTGTGATTGATTTCCTCTGCAACCTTACTTCACTGAAGCTAATGCTACTGCTTCACTGAAGGTAATGGTTGGGTTTGCTTTAAGTTCTGTTAATTTTATTAACCTGAACTTTTTCTACCACTCAATTTTTGTGAATCTGTTTGAGTAATTTCCTTTTGCAACCAGGTTCCATGGAAACTAATGGTTGGCGCGCTGTAAGTTCCTGATTTTATTAACCTGAACTTTTATTGATGGATCACTATTTTATTAATCTCTGATTAATCCCCTTTTGCAACCATACTTAACTGAAGGTAATGGTTGACTTAATTTCTTTAATTCTATTAATTGAACTGTTGCTGATTACCCCATGTGAGTTATTAATCTTCTCAGATTAATCTCTACTGTGTTTTAAGTTGAATCTTTAATTTAAAGTTATTTAAAGATTCCTCCCTTTTTATTCACTTTATTAATTCCTTTCAGTTGGTTCTTGCTTCTAAGGTTATAACCAATACCCCAGTCTCTCAGGGTTTGTTATCGGTTTAATTTCTTCTAATCTGGGTGATAACGTGAGCTGACTTCGTTAATAAGTGTAATCTCTTGCCAGAATCCCAAGCGAAGCGCTGGGGCCTGGATCGTGAGCTGAGGTGTGGTTATTAATGGCAGAGAGCTCATCGCAGTGGACGGAGAACCAGCAGAGGTGGACATGCAGGCTGATAGAGATCGACCGACAGGCAAGTCTGTTCTTAGGCTGGACCCAAAAGTGGTGAGCCCGGTCATCTCATCCCCTGAGCCCCCTGGTCAGACGCCACCATGAGTAAGCCAAAAATTAATTACCCGAAAGGAGCTGCGGCCCTTCCCAGTTTTCACTGTTACTGACGCTGAAGAAGCACCTCAGCGTTTTCTTAAAGTAAACCAGAGGAGAACAGATCACGATTAACAACCAAGGCGCAGACGCCGTACCTTAGAGCGAGGGGGGTCCCACGTTTGACCTTTTTAGCCAAAGAACACTGAACAGCTGCATTACCTTGTATGCAGCGGCCCCCTCACAATTTTTCTGACCCAGAAGTGGAAGTCCGCTCCACACCTGGAAAGGGGGGTAGGATACTTCGGGGCGTTAAAGAAAATTCACGCCTACACACAATTTCCAGGCTTCCACAGCCGACATAAGTTAATTTGTGTGTTTTTGTCGCCTAGCAATTAATCAAAGAGTGGTTAAATTGTTGGTTTTTGATTTTAGGTACAGTGTACATACTGAAACCTAACTAACCCCTCCTTTTATCTTTCATCTACCGCACTTTAAGAGTGATATCACTGTGTTAGGTAAATGAATGATGTTATTGCTTTGAATATGTTTTTCTTTTCATATTTTTGTGCATTGCTCGCCTAGTGGACTAACCAGGCTAGCCTCACGCCCCCAACCAGAGTTTATGACCACATGGACTGGTGCACCGTTGTTAGATTCGACAACCAGACCCGGCATTCCGGTTTTCGATTCGAAGGGGGGATGTTGTGCCCGCCCATATGCCCATCTGAACTTATAAAATGTATGAACATTTTGTGATTATGAGGACCTGTAAAACCAGACTTTGCCCCTTCTTCCTGAAGTCCTGCGACCCCCTGCTGCTAACTCCTGGTTATCTCGGCCTGGGTCGAGATAGTCCGTTTACGACCCCCACTGCATGGCCGGAGATCAAAACAAGGACCCAGCAGGGTTTCTGCCAGGGAAAACAGACTTCCTTGGGGTTTTACGACACCCCCTGGGGGGGAGCCGGATGCAGCGGAGCCCAAAACCAGACCTCAAAATGGTACTGCTTCTTTGAACCCCCCTTTTCCGCTTTAATGTGCCTCATAAAATGGCGCCGTTGCCTGAACTACAACCCCCAGCATGCCTTGCGGGGGGGGGGGGGTGGCGCCTACAAGCGCGCGCATCCAATCGCAGTGAGGCACCGATGACGTCACTGCAGCGCGCGTAGGATCAAAACCCCTGCCGCTGCTCCTCTTCTCTCTCTTCCGATCAACCTCTCTTCCTGAGCAGCAGGACCAAAGATCCCACCTCCTCTCCCCCCGGGCTGGGGGGAGGCAGGAGGCCCGCACCGGACCGGGCCCTGCGGGGTCCGGCCGTTGAAGCCGCTGCTCCCCTTCTCTCTTCTCAACTTCATCTCATCGGCGCTGGATCTTTGCCTCCACCAAAAGATCCCACCTCTCTCTCCCCCCGGGCTGGGGGGAGGCAGGAGGCCCGCACCGGACCGGGCCCTGCGGGGTCCGGCCGTTGAAGCCGCGGTTCCCCGGGGAGCCTTCCACTAACTCTGTCCTCTAAGTTCACAGATCCAAGCTTCCGACGCCCACGCGCCCCCGGCAACCAGATCGGGACACAGCTGCGACTCAGACGGAACCCCCCTCCCCGCTCCGAGCCCCTGTCTGCCAACCGGCGCAGGGATCGGGGACGGACGGCCGGCATCTCGCCCGGCGTGAGCTCTCCCGGGGCCCGGACGGCCGCGCGTCGGCGACCGGCGCAGAGAGGGAAGCACGGCAAGGAGAGACCGGTCCCCCCGCCGCGCCTAGGAATGCGTGTGAGCCTCCGTTTGGTCCGGAACCACGGCCCGGCACGAGGCGGCCCCGCCGCTGTCTAATCCGTTTCAGGGGAAGGGACGGCCCAGTCACAGAACCCGCAGGCATCTGATCCGGATCCCCGAGGAAACGTGAGCCCGGGAACGGTAGATCAGTAGGACTAAGAACGGTTCAGAACTGTGTGAAGTCGGGATCTCTGTTTATCAGTAACTTAAGAACGTGTTACAGAGCTAAATCTGTGTTCAGAGCTGAGATTACATCATCATTGTTATCATTATCATGTTTGATTATTTGGTAGTCGTTGTTTTCTGCCGTAGGCACGTTTTAAATGCTGCGTTCGCCATCCGGTCCGATTGCACGTGGCCCAGAGGGCGCGTCCATCTTTAAAAGACCACAGGAGCCCCGTTTGAACTGTAGATGTTCTGTATCTTCGTTATTATTGCTTGATTTCTTTTTTCTTTTTCATTCCATGCATTTAACGTTTATGTTTCATTTTATTGATTGTTGTTTTTCTTGTTAGTTAATGGTTTTATAATAATGTCGTGTGCCATCAGATTTATTCGGGTATTTATTCACCTCCCTTTTGATACCCGTATGCGAATAAATTCTGATTGATTTCTTTATGAGTGGTTGTTATTTCATGCAAGATTTGGTCACAAATTGATTTGTTTAAGCAGAGCCTAGTGTTCGGACATCACGCCTTCACTGTTATTCTGTAAGATTTGCTGTTCTGCAGGATAATTCAAAAATCATATGAGACTGATTTTCTGCTGTTTTAGTTATCGAATTCCACCGGAGTAAGGCCCCGGCGGTGGTGCCCCGAGGATTTTTATTTATCATATTGATAATACGATTTGATAAATAGTCAACTTTATTAATTATTAATAATTATTAATAATATTCATCATTAGCCTTGATAACTGGACAGTCAAGCTACCTTGAGTTGCACAACAATGTGTTACACTTTACAATAAGGGTCCAGAAAAGTATTTACTAATGGTTAATTATGGTTTAGTAATGCTTATGAGGCAGTTAAGCATTAATAATGTGTTACCTAAGGGATAAATGTGTTACACTTTACAATAAGGGTCCAGAATAGTATTTACTAATGGTTAATTATGGTTAAGTAATGCTTATGAGGCAGTTAAGCATTAATAATGTGTTACCTAAGGGATAAATGTGTTACACTTTACAATAAGGGTCCAGAATAGTATTTACTAATGGTTAATTATGGTTAAGTAATGCTTATGAGGCAGTTAAGCATTAATAATGTGTTACCTAAGGGATAAATGTGTTACACTTTACAATAAGGGTCCAGCAAGCCTTTACTAATGGTTAATTATGGTTAAGTAATGCTTATGAGGCAGTTAAGCATTAATAATGTGTTACCTAATGGATAAATGTGTTACACTTTACAATAAGGGTCCAGCAAGCCTTCACTAATGGTTAAGTAATGGTTATGAGCCACTCCTATACATTTATTAAGGTTTATGTCAGGTTACCGTTCATAAGGTCAGGTAAGCTACCTGATAACATACACAGCACCATTAGGAAATGATTACTTAAGACTCTAAATAGTTGTTTAATAATGCCCATCCAGTAAACATGTACACCATTAGTGAATGATTAGTAGATGTATTAGGTAGCTGTTACTTAATGCTTATTCACTCCAAATAAACACCATTAGTAAATGATTACTAGGGACATTATTAACGTTTTACTTATGTATTAACTAATGTATTACTTAATACTAAGTAATGCATACATAAGGATAAATAATTACATCATGTAACGTTTATTAATGCTTACTAATGTATTAATTAACTCTGAGCAGTAGGCATTAATTAACTGTTTATTAATGCATTAACTAATATGCTAATTAATGTTAAATAATACATAATAATGGTTATTTAACTATTATTACACTGTTAATTAATGCTTAATAATGCATTAACTAACTGTTTATTAATGCATTAACTAATATGCTAATTAATGTTAAGTAATACATAATAATGGTTATTTAACTATTATTAAACTGTTAATTAATGCTTAATAATGCATTAACTAACGTTAATTAAGGGACCCTTATTGTAAAGTGTTACCAAAGTCTCTTGGCGTCATGCCCGAAACCGAACAGGAAGTCGGCCATTTTGAATTAGTGTCATTTTGGCAAAATTTATGCCATTCCTTCGAGAGTTAATTCAGCCCGAACCGTATCGTGAACCCAGATGTGTTATACATCAAAATGTGCGTCTCTTCCCTGCGACTACACGCATTACTTTTCTCTTTCAAAAGTGTTACCGTGGCGACGCAAGACGCCAACAAGCGCACCCCCCCTTCATCTGATTGGTCCATATTTGATAGTTCCCCAAAAGGCACCAAATTTGGCATGCAAGCCAGGCCTGGCGATAAATTTTATATTTCATGGTTTGCATTAATGGGCGTAGCAAAATGGCTCAACAGCGCCCCCCGGAAAACTTTGTGCCTCAAGCCCCACAATACGGTTTGACGTACATGCACGAAAATCGCTACACACTTGTATCATGGCACAACTTAAAGAAAAGTCTCTAGGAGCCATGGCCGAAACCGAACAGGATGTCGGCCATTTTGAATAAATTGTGTCATTTTGGCGAAATTTATGCCATTCATTCGGCAGTTAATTCAGCCCGAACCGTAACGTGCACCCAAGTGTGTTATACATCAAAATGTGCGTCTACATCCTGCGATACCACGCATTACTTTTCTCTTTCAAAAGTGTTACCGTGGCGACGCTAGCGGAAAAGGCGCGCCCCCCCTTCATGTGATTGGTCCATATTTGATAGTTCTCCAAAAGTCACCAAATTTTGCATGCAAGCCAGGCCTGGCGATAAATTTGATATTTCATGGTTTGCATTAATGGGCGTGGCCTAACGGCTCAACAGCGCCCCCTAGAATACTTTTATCTGCCATAACTTTTGAATGGTTTGACATAGGAAGTTGTGGGTGGTGTCATGGGACTCTGTAATGAGTCTTAAGCTTCGTTGGCCTTAATTAGCCCCGCCCCTTCTTCTGATTGGTTGTCCCGATTTTCTGCTATAACATTGGAATGGTTTGACATAGAGAGTCGTGGGTGGTGTCATCAGATTCTTTATGGAGTCCTTGACCTTCATTGGCCTGAATTAGCCCCGCCCCTTCTTCTGATTGGTTGTCCCTTTTTTCTGCTATAACTTTTTAATGGTTTGACATAGGAAGTCGTGGGTGGTGTCATGGGACTCTGTAATGAGTCCTTAAGCTTCGTTGGCCTGAATTAGCCCCGCCCCTTCTTCTGATTGGTTGTCCCTTTTTTCTGCTATAACCTTTGAATGGTTTGACATAGAAAGTCGTGGGTGGTGTCTTTTCTGATATGCTTATGGGGGGCGGTGGCCGTGAGTGCGAGGGCCCGTTCATCGCTGCTTGCAGCTTTAATTAAGTTTTAATATTTTTTTCAGGCTTAAAAGTAACCTTTAAGATCCCCAACCTGGGCTCAGTTTATCCAAATAACGCCTGTTAAGAAATTTGACTCGAGAGCCGCAGCCCCGGGGCACAGCAGCTCCTCAGCCGGCTCAAGCTGCGCCGTCTTCCCGGGGGGGAAGACTGCAGCTTTGTTGAGAATTACGCTGGATGAAAAAAATGATTTACGGAGATAAATGTTGGTTTAATAGATGAAATCTATCAGTTGTAGCTACGCCTGTTAAGAAATGACGGCGTACGGCGCGCGTCGCCGCGTACATCGACGCAGAGCCTACGGCGTTGGTGTAACGCGGAACCAGAACGGCGGGCTGGGAGCGGGCTGGGACACGTCCCCGCGGGCCGAGAACCCGCCGATCGAGCAGCAGCCTCGCGTCCAGGCCCCCGGGGAAGCGTCCCAGGGCTGGAACGCTCCCCCACGGCCTCGGACGCGAGGCTGCCGCTCCGTCGGCGGGTTACTGTTGATGGATTGTACCGTAGACCACTGCTGCTTCTGTTTTACATACATTATTAAATAAATTGATGTAATAATAAAAGAGTCTGCTAACTTAACCGCCGTCTTCAACGCTCCGTTGTTTAAAAACGGCGCTCTTCCATGTTTATTCTGCTTTGGTTGTTCAGTAACACCGTCCCCAGCCCCGCCCCCAGCCCCCGACGTAAAGCGGTTCTAGACCTGGCCCAGCTCAAAACTGGTGCTTAGGCTGTGTAAAACCAAAGAACTGGTGCTAAGTCTGGCTCTAGCCCAGAACCAGCCCTGGAACCAGCTTGGTGTAAAAGGGGTATGAGAGGATCCATCATGTTGAGGATGATCCCAAACACACCAGACGTTCATGTCGCTGACAAATCCACACAAGCTTTTAACAGCATTTCACTCAGAGTTGATGAGGAGGATTCAAACTGACAGTCTGGATGTTATTAAGTTAAAACACTCACCTGTTAAAACATTCAGATCCACAGATGTGGAATCAAAAAAGTGATCCCACCAGTTGTAATAGAGATCGATGGGTCTGTGATAGCGATCGATCAATCCACCACTGATTCCTGCTGCAGAGAAAAACACTCTGAGAAAAGTTTGACACTTCACACATCAACCTGATCCAAGAAACATATTTAACCTACATATTTAGGTTTGTCATCACAGAGAAGAAACTTCAACACACATAATCTCTGGTGAATCATTCAGAGTTATGTAACATCGTCTTTAAGTGATCTGATTGTAACAGAGGTGAGTTTTATTAAAGAAAACACATATAGTGAAACAGCAACGTTCAACGGTACACAACAACTTCAGAGTAGTTTTTACAGTCTTTTTAAATCAAATTAAACCCTAAAACATGAGTCAGAGTTGATCTTTACCTCCAAAGTGAAGCAGTAAAGTGATGAAGAGCTGCAGTCGTGGTGTCATTCTGTCTCTGCTGGATGAAATGATGCTTCTCTCTGCTGCAGGTCTGTACGTAATGGGGGAACTTCCTGTTTCTGCGCAACTTAATCACTAAATCCATCTTCAGAGTAAAACCTCCAACCCCCATTGTGTCTTTGTTTCCTGAAATATATTCAGAAAAAAACTTATATGACAACAAGTCAAAGTTACAGGAATCAACCCTAAATTCCAATGCAATAGCAGTTCAGTACCAGTGCAGTACATTTGTAATGTCAGTACTTGTACAAGGCCAGTGAAATACCAGTGCATTACCAGTTTAGGGAATACCAGTGCAACACCAGTTCAGTGCTACTGCAACACCAGTAAAATACCAATGCAATGCCAGTGTAGCCCAGGCACTATAATGATACCCTTTTAATATAAGAACTGTCCCTTTAAATTTGTTTATTTCATTTGCACAGTAAACTAGTCATTAAAATCCTTACAACAATTCATTTAATTTGGAAGTAAATAAATCATTCATTTTAATTCATAAGCACTAAAAACTGTTAAGTGTGTATCTAAAAATATCATTTGGAGTACATGTGGTTCATCTGTTAAATCAATCAGTAATCTCCATGAGCCTCATCTGATGGGCCCTCGTTTCCACTTCCTGTCACAACGCTGCGTGTTACGAAATGGCCAACTCGTGTGCGTTTATGTGTCCTGTGTCCAGGACACATAAACACATCTCTGGTTAGAATTAAGAAACTGGTTACTACTTAGAAAAGAGGACATACCAGTATTTGATAGCTCTCATATTTATTTCTATATAGATAACTTGAAGTCGAATGTATCTGACATGATAAATATAGTTATTCTCATGGGTAAATATATTTATTGTAGTAAGTGGAGGAATAGCAAACCCTCCTTTGACTGGTTTTTAAATTATTTTAAATTATTCTTCTCATCCCTAAGATAAATAGACTCCAACAAAATGGCTAAAATGTATTGAGACGATATATCTTGTTTTCTGCTTTTTTGATGCCTAAGTCCTTGCTCCTCTTTTTGGCACTTTTGTTTGCCTGATTTTAAATACTGTGTTACTTTTATAGTTTGCACTTTATAAAAACCCCTGTTTGTGTTTTATTTCAATATATAATTAATTGTTTTTTTCTATATAGCTCTATATTTCACAGCATCTCATATTATATCTACTAAGTATACTATCATCCTTACGAGAAGATGTTTAATTACTGTTCTATGTTGTTTTATTGTGTTCAATAAAGAAGAAAAAAAAGACTCATGTGCATTGCAGAGCAAAAATCTCATACCATCCGCTGGAACAGTTTGAAAGAGCGGATTATTTTCGCGGGTCTGCCGAGGTGAAGAGCTGTAAAGCTCACTCGTACATCGACTCAGCGGTGAATGAAAACATTGTAAAAACCTGTTAAGTTGACTGTAAGGCAGCTAATATTTGTGTTAATTGGCGCTGATTACCATCAGCACCAATTAACACAACACACCTGCACTAGCAGGTAAACCACTAACAATGACTCCATTCGGGATTTTAACAGCCGACCTTTGTACAAAATCCATATTGGACGTAATTTCAGTATTGATATTGTAACTAACTGGCTCCTGGCTGGCTCGCCAATTCTGTAACCCTTGTCACAAAGTAGCAACAGAGCACAGTATTGTATTTATATTGAACATTATTTACACCTAACGGTGCTAGTTATCTGACATTGTGTTTTATGATTAGTTTGTTAGCTTGAGCCTAGCCACTTAGCTGGCATGATTGGTGGGTATTCTGTGAAGACTATACAGATACTGATTTTCTTGTCTGTTGTTTAAAAGACAAGATGTTATTTTTCTAAATTGTTAACTACAGATGTTTAAAGGAAAAGATTATATTGAGACTATTTTAGTTATTTGTAATTCATGTTTATGGTAATTAGAGAGGTTAATTTTTAGTGCGTTTCTTACTGTTACCGGTGAGCACGTTGAGCCTTAATGCCTCCTGAGTTACTGAGATGAGATATACTTTATTGTCCCCGAGGGGAAATTTGTTTTGGGCAAAGGTGCCAAAGTGCATACAGCGTCTTTTTAAAACATGAGACAAACAATCAACAACAGCATTTCGGCAGTTCACAGTTCATCATTGTAAAAATTCAAGTACTATCAAAAGATCAACAATCAAAACCCCAGTTATAAATCATCATACAAGAGTACTATCAAAAGATCAACAATCAAAATCCAAGTTGTAAATCATCTTACAAAAGTACAGTAGTGCAAAACACACAGATACAAAAAGTACAGTACTAGGGGCTGCCCCTATGCACCCCCCGCTCCATGCCCCCCCACTCGGTAGGAAGGGTGAGGGGTTGGGAGGGGGTAAGAGTGAGGAGGGAGGGGGATTAGGTAGGGGTTGGGCAGTGGGGGAACATGGAGCTGAGGGAACACAGGCACAACCCCCAACACAGCATACAAAAGGCCCTATTTTTTGTTCAAAAGGCCAATTGAAGTAGGTAGGAAGGACATTTTATAACGATTATACCTGCAGCGGCTCGCTCTGTAGCGCCTAGCCGAGGGTAGCAGCTCATACTCGGGATATAAAATATGTGAAGGGTCGGACAGTATTCTATTTGCCAGGCTGACAACAGTTTTCTCGAAAGTTGCCTGTAGTGACGGAGAGTCTTTCCTACCGATTACCTTCATGGCTGTTTTTTGCATTTTAGCTATTCTAGATTTGAGCTGGACTGACAACGTCCCATACCAGGCTGCCATGCCGTATCTAATGATGCTGCCAAGGACAGCATCATAGAATGTGTACATGACTCCTTTGCTTACACCGAATAGCCTGAGCCTACGAAGAAAGTGTAAGCGCTGTGCCAACTTTGCACACAGGTAATCCACGTGGACATTCCATTTGAGCTGATTGTCCACCTGGACTCCTAGATATTTGTATGACACGACCTGTTCAATCTGTGTGTCTCCCATCATCACTGGTTCGTGGGTGCAGACACCTTTTGGATCGAAGATCATTTCTTTAGTTTTGGTGGCGTTTAACATTAGGTGGCTGTTCTCACACCATTCTTTAAAACCATTTATTTCACTGAAGTAACCCACCGGACGTTCAACACCCCATAGTAAACTGACTATGACAGTGTTGTCAGAAAACTTCAAAATAAAATTATTTGACTGACTGCTCCTACAGTCGTTTGTATAGGCTGTAAAAAGGAAAGGTGAGCTCACTCCCCCCTGTGTCACACCCGTGCTGCACGACTTAGAACTAGAGAGTACAGCATAACTATTCACAGCATACTGTGAATATGTACTGCATTTAATGCAATGGTTGACCAAATTAAAGGAATATTACAGGGTAATTTTAATTCTATTTTTGTAAAACATTTTTTTTAATAACTAATGTAACTTTGCACTTTTCTCATTTGAGTATTTGAAATTAAGATAAGATATCCCTTTATTAGTCCCACAGCTTAGCCATCATCCTCCTCTCTCCCACCACCTGCACTGTGTCCAGAGAGCAACCCGGTAGCATTAATAACTAATAACAATCAGTAATTAATGTTTGAATTGATGTTGAGTAATTCAACATGACTATAAGAAGCACTTGATTATAATAAGCACTTTGAATGCATAGTTTCACAACTGTAAACACTTCAACCTGAAAATATATTTTTGTTGTACAACTAAACCTTTTTGAGAACGTGAGCTGAACTAATATATATAACATAGTGTTATTGATTAGTAACAATTCATAGGGAATTAGAAAATTTAACATTAATGCGAAATGTTGCGAAAAGGTCGAAGTTTCGACTTTATTCTTGAAATTGTATTTCAATATTAATCTCGAAATTTCAACTTTTTTCTCGACATTTTGACTTTTTTCTCGAAGTGCAAAATTAAAAGAAAAATCTTCCCCTCTCAAATATTTTTACTTTACTGCATGGCCCTGATACAAATCTTTGTTAACAGAAATGTTGAAATGTAATATTTATTCTACACATTTTTACAGCATTGGAAAATGTTAAAAATGTTTGTGTCATGTTTGTCCTCCTACAGAAACCATATTAAAACAAAAAATATATTTCCCTCCCCCATCTATTTCCATTTTTGAAAAAGCTCCAGGAGCCACTAGGGCAGCGCTAAAGACCCGCATGTGGCTATAGAGCCGCGGGTTGCCGACCCCTGGTCTAACAAGTTATTGTATTGTTTACTGTCCTGTCAACCTGCAAAAATAAGTGGCCACAAAAACATTGCTGTCTGTGTCATTATTGATGTTCAAAAGACTGGCTCTCAAAAACGTAGTGTCTTCTGATACTGGTCCAGTTATTTATATTGAACATTATTAACCTGTGCTCTGTTGCTACTTTGTGACAAGGGCTACAGAATTGGCGAGCCAGCCAGGAGCCAGTTATTTTGAATATCAATACTGAAAATACATCCAATATGGATTTTGTACAAAGGTCGGGTGTTAAAATCCCGAATGCAATCATTGTTAGTGGGATAACCCAGGTTGCAGATCAGGATTAGCAGGTTATTGACATCCTTAATTTTTATTTATTTATTTATTTTTTTACCTAGCCTGCACACATATTAATGGTTAATACTATGCTTGTAAAAACCTAAGGCATATATATATGTGCACTATATGTCTTACTATATTTAATATAAATACACACATATATATATATATATATATATATATATATATATATATATATATGTATATATATATATATATATATATATATATATATATATATATATATATATATATATATATATATATATATATATATATATACATACATACATACATACATACATACATACATACATACATATATATATATATATATATATATATATATATATATATATATATATATATATATATATATATATACGCATACATACGCATACATTTATATACACGTACAAACCCAGTGGTTTTTTTTTTTGTTTTGTTTTTTTTTTGGGGGAGAGTGGGGGGGGGGTGACATCCGCTGCTAAACCAGGAAGCAAGAACACATGGAGGCGCACGTCGGGCACTGGAAATCTGCAACAAAACCCACAAATGAAACACGAAACCGACACGGAATCAACCAAAACACGAGCAGCAATTGACCCAAATCTCGAGATCCGATCACAATCTGAGCTAAGCTACCGCAACTAACTAACCCCAAAAACTACAGAGCCACCATGCAGGTGAACAAGCCAATGTGGCCCTCTGGTCATCCCGATGCTGCTTGCACCTGCCTGCGCCCCCGACCCCACCCACCCTCCCCTCTGGTCATCCCACTGCTGCTTCCACATGCCTGCTGTGTGCTGCTGACGTCCCCGACTCCCCCAGTCTGGCCTTCGGCAGGAGGGTCCCCCCTTATGAGCCTGGTCCTGCTCAAGGTTTCTTCCCTCCTAAAGGGGAGTTTTTCCTTGCCAATGATTGGCTTAAGGCGTTTCTCTTGGGACCCCCTTGAAAATGAGATGTTACATCTCAAGGGGCTATCCTTTAATACATTCTAAATTCTCCCACCAGGGGAGTTTTTACCTGCCATTGTTTATGTAATAATTGCTCGGGTCATGTTCTGGGTCTCTGGAAAGGGTCTAGAGACAACACCTGTTGTATTAGACGCTATAGAAATAAAATTGAATTGAATTGAATTGAATTGTATGTCTGTGTGTGTGTGCGTGTATGTATATGTCTGTGTGGCTATTTCTGTGTGTGTATGTGTATAAATTGTTGAGGAATAATATAAAATCCAGTTCAGAAATCCACTGTGGTGTAGTGAGTTTTATTCAGTAGCCGGCAGTGAGCGGACCAACACAGTGCATGGTTGGTGTTGGTGTGCCGACCCCAAATGGTTTGACAACAGGACTTTTTATACCGTAGTTTCAAAGCACAAAAGGCAGGAATAAACAAGCCAAAGGTGAAAGAGGAAAAGCAATGAAAGGGTATTTACAATCAGATGTGATCTGTGGCCAAATGCCATCCTCGGGCATTCGGCATGAATATCATTCAGTTGGAAACTACCCCATAGTCAGTCAGGAACTTCATCATATGGCATTCCCGTGGTTCAAGTCTTTGTTGAAGCGACTTCCAAGGTGTCGCCTCTGCAGGGGGTAGGAAGCTGACATTTCAGGTCAGCCATGGTGTCACAATGCCTCATCAATACATATCAGTCAGTCGGGAACTTCGTGGCATTCCCGTGGATCAGTCTGTGTTTGAGGCCAGTTCAAAGCTTGTGAGCCCTGCAGGGGGGAGTTTCACGTCACAATGGTGTTGCAGTGTCTCAACAATATGTATATGTCTGTGTGTATGTATATGTCTGTGTGGCTATGTGTGTGTGTGTGTGTGTGTGTGTGTGTGTGTGTGTGTGTATGTATATGTCTGTGTGGCTATGTGTGTGTGTGTGTGTGTGTGTGTGTGTGTGTGTGTGTATGTGTGTGTGTGTGTATATTTATGTGTCGCTATGTGTGTGTGTGTGTGTGTGTGTGTGTGTGTGTGTGTATGTGTATCTATATGTCTCTGTGACTGTGTGTGTGTGTGTGTGTGTGTGTGTGTGTGTGTGTGTGTATCTATATGTCTCTGTGACTGTGTGTGTGTGTGTGTGTGTGTGTGTGTGTGTATCTATATGTCTCTGTGACTGTGTGTGTGTGTGTGTGTGTATGTGTGGTTATGTAAAAAAATCTTCACACCAACACCCACTTCCTCACACTTCTGTAAATCCTCTGAACACACAACCAGAAAGAGTTCAAGTTCAAAGTTTAGGTGGACGGACGGATTATCTGAAGACCTAAACATCTGAAACAGAATCTGTCGTTCTTTCGTTCGTTTTCGTTTATTTCGTATGTATAAAAAACAAGAAAAAAGACAAGAAAAAACAAATCCAGGTTACATTCCACCACACAAAGAAAACCAACATCAAAAAACATTTTTCAGTTACATGTTCCACAGATGAATTCCACAAACTGATACACAAAAACCTATTTTTGTTGTACGCACAACAATATTTTATTTCCCATCAAATCCAGTCGTGGTGTCGATCTGTCTCTGGTCAGTGATATAAATACTTTTTCTCTTCTGCAGGTCTGTAGGCCCATCTGATGATGCAACTTCCTGTTGTGTGCATGAACGTGTTCATTGAACACGTTCATTTCTGTGAGAATGTTGAACTGAACGTGACATATTTGCAAATAAAGAACTTGAACTTGTTCAGATCTGCAGATAACGAACTGGAACTTGAACTGTTCAGATTATGAGTTTCAGCTTCACTGTTTAGGTCCAATTATTACGGAATAATCCTCCTTCTCATTTCACCAGCGGGCGGCGCGCACATTTAAAATACTCGACGAGACGTCGTCTTCACACTACATTTCCCACAATGCAGTGCACACACTAGCATAACAACGGGCACCATCTCCATGGCAACGGCGGCCCGGCAGCTGCTGTTCAGGAGCCAGTGTTGTACCAGTTCAGTACCAGTACAGTACAGTACCAGTGCAATACCAGTTTAATACAAGTACAGTACCAGGGCAGCACCAGTGCTGTACAGGTGCAATACCAGTTAAGTACCAGTGAAAAGCCAGTTCATTACCAATGCAATGCCAGTGCAGTACCAAACCAAACCAAACTTTATTTATAAAGCACCTTCCATGCATAGAATGCAGCACAAAGTGCTTTACATAAAACAAATACAAACATAGAACGTATTAATGCCCTGCCACCCCCCCCCTCCCCGCACACACACAGACACACACACACACAGACACACACACAGACACACACTGTCATGACCGGGCTGCACGGCCATGACAAAGAGGGAGACGCAACACAAGGAAAGTCAATTAAACATGGTTTTTATTAAATACCAAATAATAAAGCTAAAAGAAGAACCTTAATTAAGTATGGCGTGTGTAGTCAGTAGATCAGTGGTGTAAGTGAGTGCATGCGGGAAACAATGTGGGTGTATGTGTGTAAGGTGTAAAACTAAAGCAAAACCAAACCACAAACAAAATGCTGCCTCCGGGATGAGAGAGAGGGGAGAAGTGAGCAGCCAGAGCTTTTTAAAGGCTCATTGAGCACAGGTGCTGCCACTTCTCTGATGACCCTCAGCCCCTCCCACTGCTACCTGCATGGGAGAAGACCAGCCACAAGGCAGGAAGGTAAAGAGGGTCGTCACACCCCCCCCCATAAGACGAAGGTCCCAGGACCGGAGTCCCCAAACAATAACACCTGCCTATAAGAAGAGAAAAAAAAAACATAAACCACATGCAGGCAATATTAAAACTAGAGCCCGCGACAATGCATCTGCTACCACATTAAAATCATCGCTTCAAACGCCAAAGCCTGCGCTGTTGGCAAATATCTAAAAAGGCTCCTCAAGTTCTTCAGGGTCTCTGAATTTCTCAGCCGACCAGACAATAAAACCCTCATCAGGCTCAAACACAGCCTCACCTCCACACATCAGAAAACTCACCCACTGTGTCAGCAATCAAAACAGGACTCTCCCCCATTGACTCCTGCTGGACAGCACTGGATGGACTAGCAGAGTGAGCATAGTAGGGTTTCAGCAGATTCACATGGAACAGTTTCAGGGGACTCAACCAACGTCCGGGACTCAACCAACGTCCGGGACTCAACCAACGTCCGGGACTCAACCAACGTCCGGGACTCAACCAACGTCCGACGCCCACCACAAGTGCGACGCCCACCCAAAGTGCGACGCCCACCCAAAGTGCGACGCCCACCCAAAGTGCGACGCCCACCCAAAGTGCGACGCCCACCAAAGTGCGACGCCCACCAAAGTGCGACGCCCACCAAAGTGCGACGCCCACCAAAGTGCGACGCCCACCAAAGTGCGACGCCCACCAAAGTGCGACGCCCACCCAAAGTGCGACGCCCACCCAAAGTGCGACGCCCACCCAAAGTGCGACGCCCACCAAAGTGCGACGCCCACCAAAGTGCGACGCCCACCAAAGTGCGACGCCCACCAAAGTGCGACGCCCACCAAAGTGCGACGCCCACCAAAAAGTCCGGGACACAAAAGTGTGGACACAAAAGTGCGGACAAACAAGTCCAGACACGGTCCTGTTGCAAACTGGACCATGATGGCAGTTGCGCGGTTCCAGGTCTGTCCGGGCCACCTGCAGCCGAGGCCCCGCCGGCAGGTGACTGGTGGAGACCAGCGGACTTCACAGTGTCGACCTTGAACACAAACCGCGCAATCACATCCCCCAGCTGGGTTTGGAGCTTCCCCGCTATTTTTAAAAAACAAAAGGAAAAAGGTTAACCCAAAAGTAATGAAACAAAGAGTTGTTGGAGATCCCAGCCAAAAAGAACAAAAGAAGGGTCAGCACAGGGCCAGCCACGCAATGGGCCGTCGGACCACGCACTTTCCCCACTAAATAAGAAAAACCAAGGTAAACCTATACCCAAACAAAACCGATAACAGGACTACCGGCAATCTCCAACTCAAACTAAAATAAGAAAACTCTGAACGCAGGACAAACCTCCAACTGAACAACAGCCAAACTAAAGAACAAAATTAACTTTCCTATTCAAAACTGCATCTCCCAAACACAGGGTACACTGGACATCACCATAGCTGATGCCATGCACTCAAATCCCCAAATCATTTAGGGCACCAAACAGCCTGAAACAACTCAAACCTTGGACGAGCCCCCACTTGTCAAGCCGGTTACTCACCAAACAGCTACGGACGAGCCCCCACTTGTCATGACCGGGCTGCACGGCCATGACAAAGAGGGAGACGCAACACAAGGAAAGTCAATTAAACATGGTTTTTATTAAATACCAAATAATAAAGCTAAAAGAAGAACCTTAATTAAGTATGGCGTGTGTAGTCAGTAGATCAGTGGTGTAAGTGAGTGCATGCGGGAAACAATGTGGGTGTATGTGTGTAAGGTGTAAAACTAAAGCAAAACCAAACCACAAACAAAATGCTGCCTCCGGGATGAGAGAGAGGGGAGAAGTGAGCAGCCAGAGCTTTTTAAAGGCTCATTGAGCACAGGTGCTGCCACTTCTCTGATGACCCTCAGCCCCTCCCACTGCTACCTGCATGGGAGAAGACCAGCCACAAGGCAGGAAGGTAAAGAGGGTCGTCACAACACACACAGACACAGACAGACAGACAGAGACAAATACACAGACAGACACACAGACACACACAGACACACACACAGACACACACACACACAGACACACATGCAGACACACGGCGTACACATGGCAGTTCAATACCAGTTTAAAATCAGTGCAGACCCAGTTCCATAATCGTTCAGTACCAGTGCAGTAGTAGCGCAATATCAGTACTAGTTCAGTACCAGTACAATACCAGTGCAATTCCAGTTCAGTACCAGTGTCCCCCGTAACCGGCCCCTCGGGTTCTGTCTGCCCCAAAGCCGAGGCCCTAGTCCCGAGAACTCCCCCGCGCTCGGTCCCGAGAACAACCCTCTGACCCGTTTGCCCGGCCCCGAGTTCGGCCCATCCCTGTGTAAATCTCTAGTTTTTTGTATCCTGCTAAGCAGCGTCTTTTGTTACTTTTAAAATAAATCGTCCTGCCTCCTGCTCTCTCCTACATCTGGGTCCGAACAACAGCAAAATCACAACACATTTGATAGAATCATTTTCATTTTTCATCAGTATATGTCCGTGTATCAAGGGAGACACAAGCCAGTCTGTTGCCCTCCCCTCAGGGTTTTGCTGAATCAGGAAAACATGTCAAACCTGCAGGACAGCAGCTCTGAAGGACCCGGGACGAGGTCCAACGTCTTATTTGCAAGTGTTCATTGTTAAAACATACTTAACATGGCACAGCTTATTTTAATTGAATGATATATTTGGTGACATGAAAAGAGGAAGCAAATCTTCCTCTTCTGCCTCGACTTTGAACCATTTTCTCAGAAACAGAAGAATAAAAGAAGAACTTTTGTTTTTGGTAAAATACTGAAATCCGTCAAATCTCCTTTTATAAAAAGATGAATATTTAAAGTTATTTCTTCTGACTTCTTTTCTTTCTTACAATTCAACGTAAAAAAGATTTTTAGCTGAGTTTTAGCTGAATTGAAAATCTAAAATATTGGATTGTATAAAACAGCCTGTTTGTGCAGAGACATGTAGGAGAATAACCAGCTTCTGTTTTTTTTCACGGACTGAAACCAGTGAGCTGAGGGTTTAATTCAATTCAATTCAGTTTTATTTATATAGCATCTAATAGAACAAAAGTTGTCTTTAGGTGCTTTCCAGAGACCAGAACATGATCCCTGATCAATTATTACATAAACAATGGCAGGTAAAAACTCCCCTTTAAGAGTGTAGAAACCTGGACCAGGACCTGGATCATAAGGGGGTAGAAACCTGGGCCAGGACCTGGATCATAACCTGAAATCCACACAAGAGACACACACACAGCACACACACACACAGCCTACACAGTTTAACAAATGATCACAATCAACTTCTCTGAAATCCAATCTCGAGATCGGGACGTTTCGTGAGCTTAAATAATCCGACAGCCAGCTGCTGATTTTATTTTATCAAGCAATGGATGATGGAAATAATCCACCATTCAAATCATTCACTCAATGTGATTAAACAGCAATCTAATCTTGTATGTTTCATTAAAATGAAGACAATTCGAAATGCCCACGGAAAAGACACGCATCCGGGAGAGAGACGGACAATTCAAGGAGGCAGCTAAAGGAAGCACATCTCTGCAGAGTTGGCTGCGAAACAAACAAGCAACAGGTGAGGCAGAGACTTTGCAGGATTATAAAGATGATGTCAGGCGGGTGTGGTGAGGACCCAGATGCAGGAGAGAGAGTGGGAGGCCGGAGGCAGGAGTTCTCAAAAAAAAAACTTTATTCTTTATTAATTCCAACAAAAAAGGGCAAGAACCAAAAAAAAAAGCGCTGCTTAGCAGGATCAAAAACTCAGGGAAACAGGGATCAAGAAACTGGAGCAAAAACAGGCAAGACACATGAAGGATAACACAGTACGGAACCACAAGGAGCAAGGGAATGACAAGACCAGATATACACAGGGGATAACGAGACACAGGTGCAGACAATCAGGGCAGATGGGACACAGGCGGGGCAAAACAGAAACTCAAAGACCGGGGGGGAAGTGTCAAACCCTGACAGATGACACAGTGGGCTAACACCTGCGTAAAGCTGCCCCCCCCCACCCCCCACGCAAAACTCAGTGAAAATATTCTCAATCGTTTGTGCTGCGTTAGTGGTGGTTTGTGCAGAAAGACATTTCATTTGTGCTGCTTTAGTTTTCAAGATATAACGGTTAATTATGACACGATGATGTCACGCAGCCCCCGACTTTGTTGACGTCTACAAGCGGGTGATTGGAGTAATGAATGAATGGATGAATATTCACCTGTTCACAGCGGCGGCTGCATGGAAAGAGGGGGAGGAGGGAGAGTGTCATATTTTGTTGACTGCTTGAAATATCTACAAATTGAGAGTGAATATCTTTTCTTGCTTTTGACTGTTTGTTCGGCGTTGGAGGAAAATAAATACAGACACAGTTGGAAACACAGAAATGGCTTGTGGTTTGATAAGAGATATGATAAGCTAGTCCTTTATTTCTCCCTCAATGGGGAAACTCACATGTTAGCAGCAGTAACTTAACACAACATGCAGGGAAGGGGGTAAAAAAGTAAAAAGTAAAAAATATATATAATTACAAGATATAGACAGTATATACATTGCGATGAAAATAAAAGTAGTGCGAAGGAAAAAAAACAGTGCAAAAAAGCAGGTAGAGTGAGTGTGAGGTAGACAGACAGTTATTGCACATCTTGTTATTGCACATGTTATTTATTGTCCATTAGCTACTGAGAGCTAAGTAATTTTAATGCAGTAATTTATGTGTCCACTAGAGGGCAATTATATAAAGTTTAATGCAGTTATTTATGTGTCCACTAGAGGGCAAATAAGTAATTTTAATGCAGTTATTTATGTGTCCACTAGAGGGCAATTATATAAAGTTTAATGCAGTTATTTATGTGTCCACTAGAGGGCAAAAAAAATGCATTTTAATGCAATAAATTATACGTCCACTGAAGGGAAAATAAATGTATTTTAATGTAGTTATTCAAATGTCCACTAGAGGGCAAATAAGTGATTTTAATGCAGTAATGTATATGTCCACTAGAGGGCATGCTCCCTGTTGGTCCGTACTGTTTGCTCCCTCGATGTACTCCTCTAGTTTTTTGGATTCCTGTTTTTTGTTCTGCCTTGGTGACACCCTTCCTGTTCCCGGACCCTGCCTGTTCCTGGACCCTGTGCTGCGGTAAAACTGAAATAAAAAGAACACAACTATAAACACTTATTGGATAAACCCCATCGATCAACATATTTCACGGTACCTTAAAGGTATAAAGCACGTGAGGCTACAAATATAAAGCTGCAATATAGCTGACAGAACACTACAAATTATTTTAGTTGACTGAACTACAACCGATAAACAGCATGAAACAAAATACAAGCTCAGATTAAAACAAATGTAACTTCAATATAATATAGTATCTTAAAACCGTACTAACAGACAATTCCTTCATTAACTGATTCTCCAAAAAAGGATGGAGATCGAGAGGATGTTCCTAATCTTTGTGACATTACGGAGATGGAAAAATGCTATTTTACAAACATGATTAATATATGCATGAAACTATCAGGAATAAAGAGAGGTGATTGCAGTTTAGGAGATTTAATACATCGTTAGCATGCTAGCGGCTCAAACATCCATCAGGCTCCTCGATGCAGGAGTGACGCCGAGGAAAAGCTGCAGAGGATTTTTGAAGATCACAAAATGATGAAGAGTAAACACTAGGATTGTCATAAACAGAGCTGAGCTTTCAGAGACCAAACATCCGTCTGCTGCTCTGTAGCCAGGCTAACGCTAATGTTTCCATCACACACAGCTGATTTATTGTTCTGTGGATCGGACAGAAGCAGGCAGGTCTTCATCGTCTTCATAGTTCACCACATCATCATCATTCCTGTTCACCTGTGGAAACATACAATGTTCTTGTAATTCATGTTTTCACCACCAGAGGGAGATCAAGATCATATTTTCATGATAGTGGACCGTTCTTAATGGTTCCTGTGAAATTGATCTACAATTATAAACTCTTTCTCAATATCTGAATGAAAACCAGAAAATCATCCATTACTAACATTTATGAAAGTTAGAAGCTATAAATGTTTATTTAACGTCTTGTTAGTCAAATAAGATCACAATCATGATTGACTCTCTGGTATTTAGGTTTATTAACATATGGAGGTAGATTTGTTTCTTAATTATTCAATCAAAAAAAAGATTACTTCAATCAAAAAATGTATTTCAATCAAAGGAAAAAAGTGTTGAATGCAAAAAAATATTTGAGACTAAAAAAAAATGCATTTGAATACTTTCTTTCTTTGATTGAAAAAGTTTTTTTTTAAGTGATTTTTTTATTTTTATATTTTTTTCTTTTTGAAGAAACAGCTTTTTAAATAGAATAATCAGCAGCAAATGTTGATAGAAATGAACAAACATGAAACATTTGATGAACATGGATATTTCATACATATTTATTTTTTAAAGGTAGATATATATTAAATATTAAATATTAGTGAAGATACTCACATACTGCTGCATTGGCAACTGAACATCTGGAACAAAGAATGTTAAATTCTTAGAGTTAGTTGACAAGATTACACATTTATTATCTTAATTCTGTCATTATTATTATTAATAATATAACTTCTGATTAACTTCTTTAACTGTCAGGTGTGAGCCTAATGGACGGATATTAGTTGAAGTTTCAAAAGGACAACAGGAGGGAATTGTGAGTTTAATTAACCTTTAAACTTGTTTTTGTCCTCCTGAAGACTGTCACATGTTTTGTCAACAGGTGTCAGAACAGCCACTTCCTGATTTACTCAGGTTTTGAACTGTCCTGGTTCAATCACTCTACTGTAATGTCAGTATTCAATCACACGTTATCACTTCGACCCATTGTCTACTGTTCACTGTTCACTGTCCATATTTGGTCAGTTCCTGTCAAGTTTCTCAATAAAACCATCATGCAGGAGGAGGGAACTTTGGGGAAGCTCAGGAGTTCTCAATGAGAGCTCGTCGCTCTGCACTCCTCTGCTCCCCCCTTCTGCAGAAGTGCTTTAAAACCATTCCAAGCAGTCTTTGTGTCTTTCCTCGTTACCAACTTATGTAATGTTGATTTAGACCTAATAGTGCTGTAGCAGAGGCCATCAAATTTTGAGATACCCCTACCCGAGTTAGAACAAAGCACAACCATGTTTTTTCATATCTTTAGGGTCAACCATTAATGAAATGGATGGTTGTGAACTTTCATTTTTGGGAGAAATTATTATTTTTGGCTATTATTTAGACCTACCCCAATCTCTGAAAAAGGTAAATCCGCATAGGGCAAAGGTGACAAAAAAGCTTATAACTTGAGAATGCTCACCCCTTTCTTCATCACATTTATTGACATATGAACCAGGTGTCTACCCTACATCACCAAAGAGTCAGAATGTAATTAACCTAAAGAAATACTGAAATGTGGCCCTGTAAATACACATTTACATTAGGCGGAGATTGTACTTTTGTAGTGAGGACTCCTCTACTTTCTTTCAATTAGAACAGAAACATATATTCATGTCAAATAAGCTGTTTCAGCTTAGTTTAAGATGCTATTAAACAATAACCAGTGGTTGTATGGACAGATTTTGTACAGGTTTATTGCAAATTAGACATCTTTATACATATGTCATTGAGAATTGCAGGCCTCTAAATACAGAGCAGCATTACACCAATGGATTCCTGTAGGTACTATCACGTTAAGCGGTAAATTGAAGTCAATTAAGTTCAACCAATGAGAGCTGGGGGAGGAACTGTGGCTTGCATCATTCTATCCAAATCCTCACACATGGCTGTCCAGGTGGAGATGTGCTCTCTGCCACAAACTAAAGAAACCACAGATAACAGGTAACACAAATGTAACACAATGGTATTCCTATTTGATAAATATTTAGATTTTAGAAAATACTGTTGTATTATTATTATTTTTAATCTGAAGCAATGAAAGAAGTCAGCATTACATGCATAACAGTAACAGATATTGTTGGAGAGCTTAAATTTGAGGCCTATTTCATGTTACCAAGAATAGTATCAAATGTAGGCCTAATGTAAAAAATTCCAACTAAAAAACAAATTGTTCCATATTTACCAGAGTTCTACTGTAAGAATGGAGCCAACAGAGGCAGCAAGCAATCCAGTTTCACCGACACTGGATGGAAGGTTGTGCTTAAAGGGATTGTGACATGAAAAACACATTTTTCTTGATTTTTTGTGTTTTGTTGGGTGTTTTGACATCAATTACACCCAAAAAACAACGAACTTTTAACATTCAGTGTATTGTGTGCTGTAGCAATGCGAGTGCTACGGGGGCCCGACCGACAGGATAGAGGAGGACACGGAGTTTTGTGCAGAACTGTTTTATTTACCACACGTGCACTAACACAGCACCAGACAGCTCAGCAGCTCCAGCAGCAGACCCCAGACCTCTTGCTGCTCTGCAGCTTATGAAGGCAGGCCGGGTGGAGAGGTTGATTGGGGCCACCTGTGCCCCAATCAACCTGAGTGGCTGCAGCTCCTCCACCCTGCCACACACCCCCATCGCCAACCTCAGGCCGGGGTCCATCCGGCCGAGCCAACTCCCCCCCGCCCCCCTCGGAGCGGGAGAGGAAGCCAGTAACCGTAGACTGCGCCTCCGGGCCTTCCCGGTTCGGCCGACCGCTGGGGCCGGTCGGGAGGTCGTCCTCGGCGACGGGCCGACCACAGAACCCGGTCGGGAGGTCGCCCTCGGCATAACCGCCGAGAACGCCGCTCTCGGGACCGGGCCCAGGGTGGCCTCGGGCCAGACGGCATCCGTGGCCGGTGTGTGTCCAGGACCACCCCCTCCCCGACGCAGCACTGCTCCGGCCGCTGGTCCGTCTCCTCCCCGATGCAGCGCTGCTCCAGCAGCTGGTCCGTCTCCGCCTCGCCGACCTCAGTCTCAGCCTCTGCCGCCTCCGGGACCGCATCCTCCGGGACCGCATCCTCCGGGACCGCATCCTCCGGGACCGCATCCTCCGGGACCGCATCCTCCGGGACCGCATCCTCCGGGACCGCATCCTCCGGGACCGCATCCTCCGGGACCGCATCCTCAGGGACCGCATCCTCAGGGACCGCATCCTCAGGGACCGCATCCTCCGGGACCGCATCCTCCGGGACCGCATCCTCCGGGACCGCATCCTCCGGGACCGCATCCTCCGGGACCGCATCCTCCGGGACCGCATCCTCAGGGACCGCATCCTCAGGGACTGCCGTGGCGAACCTCCGACGTGGTGCTGGAGTGGGTCGCTCCGCTGGTCCCGCAGCCTCTGTCTCCCGGCCTGCCGGCTGCGGCACCAGCAGCGCTTCCAGCGCCGCGAGCTGCCGCTCACCCTGGCCCTGAAGCACGGCTGCCAGGTCGGCCATTGCTCGGGCCAGTGCCTCCAGGGCCCGCTCCGTGCCTCCCTTCTCCATCCCGTCGGGCCCCACGTTGGGCGCCAGTGTAGCACGGCGAGTGCTACGGGGCCGACCGACAGGACAGAGGACACAGGTTTCAGTGCAGGAACGTTTATTTTCTCCAGACACACCCAAGACACACGTGCAGAACCTTCTCCCAGCAGCAGCAGCCCCTTTCTGCTGTGCAGCCATGACTTATCAAGCCAGGCAGGGTGGATTGGTTGATTGGGGCCACCTGTGCCCCAATCAACCTGAGTGGCTGCAGCTCTTCCACCCTGCCACATGTGCTTTCTGGGATTTTCCGCATAACTATGCAAAAACGGCGCATGTGGTTTGGTGGCGGATCGTTACGTAACGGCCCGCTAAATCACCGCCCCCTCCACCCAGCTCCCTGCCTCCTCTCCTCTCCAGTGCACCATAAAGGCTGATTTATGGTTCCGCGTTACACCGACGCAGAGCCTACGGCGTAGGGTTACGCGGCGACGCGCACCATACGCTGAACCCTACGGCCTAGGTTCTGCGTCGATTTAACGCGGAACCATAAATGAGGCTTAACACGGAGCAGTTTAGAGCCTCTTTTGTTCTAATCACCGGAGGAAAACTGCTAAGAAGAGCCGCGGCCACTGACTGGACTTAAGATAAGGGGACAGTGCTGCTTGCATGCCTTTATTTTTATGATTGTTTGCTGTGGTTCGCCCTCCTGCTTTTCCGTGCATGCTTCGCCTGTCGCTGAGCGTATGGCTGGAGGAGGAGGAGGTTTGGAGGAGGAGCGGAGCAATGATTGACAGGAAAGGGGGGAAAGGAAGCATTTTTCACGGCGCAAAAAAACACTGTAATAAAAAGCCAGGAAAAGAGTACTAGAGTGAAGTTTTTCTTGTTACACTCTTTTAGACACATTTGAGGGATGTTGGCCAAGACTTTTAATAGTGTTAGAAGCATGTTAAAAATGATGTCACAATACCTTTAATATGTGGAAAACCTCTACAAGAGAAAAAAAATCCACATATCAAGAACCCAAAATTAGAGGGACTTAAAACCTTATTGAGGGTTGCCAAGGAAAGGGGTGATGAAGTCCATAAGAGACGTCCCACTTGGACGACATACTGTCCTTCAAGTCCAAAGTATCTTATCACAAGTCGTGTAGGGCCAGTTATGTAAGTTCAAGCAACTACATCCATGTCAGAAATCCCATCAGCCACAGTGCAATATATGCCCTTCATAAGAGCTTCACCATCAGACCTATCCACCATCTACACTTCCCTCTTGAAGCTCACAAAGCTTGCTGAAGAACTGGGGCAGAGACACATTCTTGTAACTGCTGATCTATAGCAAAGCACAACAGATTATATGGAGTAAACCTGAGGCTTTAGATGGGAAGGTTACAATGAGAATGGGAGGCATGCACATCACCATGGCATTTCTGGCAAGCATTGGAAAGGTCTTTGCTGACGGAGGTCTCTTTGACATTATAACCGAATCTGGTGTATATGCTGAAGCAACAGCTCGACAAATGCTTCAGGGGAAACAACTTGCAAGAGGTGTTCGGTGCATTAAGGTCGTATCTGAGGCTCTGTTTAGGCTCTTTTGGATAGAAATGGCATCCTGGCTTGACAAGCAAGGCCAAAGTCTAATGACTGATGCACAAGAAAAACTTCTGAGAGATGTACAGAATGCCTTTCATGGCAATGATCAGGCCTCTGCCATGTGGTTATTAAAAGAATTGGAGATTGACCTTCCTGATCTGAGGAGGAAAATAAAGCAGTTTTCAGAGAGTGGAGTTCAACAATCAGCAACTTTCAAGTACTGGCTACATTTCATCGAAGGAGCTGATCTCTTACTTAGAATGCTACGTTCAGAACGTGAAGCGAACTTTGAACTTCATCTCAACTGCATGTCTGAAGCAATACCATGGTTCCGTGCTGCTGGCAGGACAAACTACTCCAAGTACATACCAGTTTACATAGCTGAAATGAAAGCCCTTGAAAAAAGCCAACCAGAGTCCTACAAATTCATGAAAGAAGGAGGCTTTGTTGTGCGACATACACAGGAGAGAAAGTTTAACTGTGTGGCCACTGATCAAGCACTCGAACAAACGATCAATAAGGAAGGAAAGAGTCAAGGGGGCATTGTTGGTTTCACTCTACGAAAGGGAGCTCTGACCAGATGGCTCATTACAAGGCATGTCACCAGTGAATACGTTGATGCCATGGATGGATTGTGCGATGGGATGGCACAGGCACCAAAATTACGCAAAGAGCATGGAGCAGCCCGCACTGACCGGGATGAGAAGGATATTGAACAGATTATGGAGTATGTAAAAGACAGGCAGAACCCATTTGATTTGGATACAGTTCCTGAAGCGCTTATAAACATTGCAAGTGGACAGGTAGCTTCACAAAATGTGGCAAAAGATCTCTCAAGCTTTCTGGAAGATGGGGAAACCCGAAATGCAGCTTTCATTGAGGAGCGCCTGAAAAGTGAAACAACAAAAAGTTTCTGGGACTCTGAGAAAAGACAGAAATTGGCAACCTTTTCAGAAATGAAAGCAGGCATTACAGGCACTAAAACCAAGAAACTTAACATGGATTCAGATGTGCTCTTCAGGAGACTCCTGACTCCTGTCAAAATGTGTCACCAGATGTGTTTGAAGAGCCTGATATTTGACACTCTAACACACACACACACACACACACACACACACACACACACACACACACACACACACACACACACACACACACACACACACACAGAGAAATGTTGTTTGTTTTCCCATTTCATTCACCTGTTTTTGTTTTCTAAAATGATAAGGCACGTTGAGATTTGTGTGATAAATGTTGATATTATTATTATTGATGTTATTGTTATTATTAATCATATTTTCATTATTGTTTGTCATGTCAAGACAACAGCAAACTGGTTAGAGACACTGATTTTCACGTGCAATAAAACTTCCAATTCTACAGCATGCCTTGTATCCTTGTTAATGTACTGTAGATACACTTTAGGACACTTTATTAGGTTACTCGCAGTGTACATCCACCTGGACTTTACCAAAATATAAAGACCATCATAACTTGCAGGCTTACAGTGCCAGATGTTCTATTCAGAGACAGTTTCTTGTTACAGTTAAATTTGACAGTTTCAAAGGGGCATGTCTGAAGATGTCTCATTTGCAATACAACAGTAGAAAATATCTCCATACAACCACTGGTTATTGTTTAATAGCATCTTAAGCTATGTAGAAACAGCTTATTTGACATAAATATATGTTTCTTTTCTAATTGAAAGAAAGTAGAGGAGTCCTTACTACAAAAGTACAATCTCCGCCTAATGTAAATGTGTATTTACAGGGCCATATTTCAGTATTTCTTTAGGATAATTACATTCTGACTCTTTGGTGATGTAGGGTAGACACCTGGGCCCTCATTTATCAACAGTGCGTACGCACAGATCTGTGCGTAAAGCGTGCGTACGAGCATTCTCAGGCAAAGTATGGTATTTATCAACATGTATTTGTGCGCAGAAACACGTGTAAATATACGCACAGCTCCGACCATGCGTACGCACAAAACCTAGTGGTAGAACAGTAAAACTACAAATAGAACCCATTAAAAGAGTCTCAAACTTTACATGTGAAGTTTGAGATCGCTGAACTGTGACTGAACGGGGAACATGTGCACATGTTCCCCGTTTCCTCCAATTAATAAAAATTATCCATAAGACATCAGACATTTTGAATAATTGGTGTGACAAGCTATAAAAGACAGCTTTGGCAGGACGACCTGAAAAGAAAATCCAAGTACCATGGCTTATCTTGCACTGTTGGAGGATTTAGAGACCGTGCGCTCCGCAAAAACACGCTCCGCAGAGAGCGCGTTTTCAAAGAGCGCACTGATCTGTTGATCAGTGAGAGCACGGAGCGGCTGCTCAGCAGGTAGCGCTTCCCCAAAAACATTCTGATGGATTTATGGCGTGATTTACAACCTATAATGGAGCGAGAGACAAAACGCAAGCCATCCCAGTCACATCCAGCTCCGTCCACCTTGGGATTTTTTGCCACCGGAACATTTTGACATATGCGGCATTTCGCAGCCGATACTAAGCAAAATCATGCCGGCAGTGTTGGATGCAATAATTTCTCTGGCCATAATTTACACCCAGTTTCCATACACACATCACCAAATCGAAATTAAACGAGGATTTCATGCGATCGCCGGATTCCCAAACATAATTGGAGCTAGATTGCACCCACATTGCCATAAAAGCACCATCACATAATGAATTCAGTTACGTGAACATGAAAGGATTTCATTCAATCAATGCACAAATAATCTGCGATGCAACTATGTCTCTGTTGCCCGTCGTTGCCCGGTGGCCTGGAGGAACGCAACACCCATTTATTCTGCAGAACAGCTCGGTTGGTGTTTGCACCTCCAAGCAGGAGCTTTTGACTCCAACCAAATCTTAATTTATGGATAATCTTCCAAGAAATATATCAAACATGGTCAACATAATTATTTTACTAGGTAAATATCACATACATAAATGCAAATGGAATAACAGAAAACCCCTCCATTGTACATCTGAAAAATGAATGTAAACTGTATTTAGCGGCCAGTGTTTCTCAATCCTGTTCCTCATGGGCCCCTGTCCTGCATGTTTTAGATGCTACCCTGCTTCAGCACACCGTGATAAAAGTTCCTGTGTCATCAACAGAGCTGTGCAGACATTGGTGACAAGCTAATTAGGACCATTAATTAGAATCAGGTGTGTTGGTGCAGGGAAACATCTAAAACATGCAGGACAGTGGTCCTCGAGGACCAGGGTTGAGAAGCGTCTCTAAAACTAATCCGTGAAAAAAACGATATTGCCAAAAGCTTATATGAAACAATGTCTTTGTTTCTTTATTTTTATTAATACACTTCCCATAGCTTGTCAGTAAATGTATCTTTTTTTTTTTGCTCTCAACCCCCTCAAATGTTGAATATTTGTAGATAATTGATTATTTTGTTTCATTTGCCTTTTGTTGTAAACTCTACAGAATTTTGTTCAATAAAGTTTGTAAACCTCCAAGCGGGAGCTGTTGTTGCTCCATATATGGCCAATTGGAGGCGTTTCTGAATGCAAATGACGGTAACCATGCACGAGCACGGCAGTTTAGAACAGGTGGGATTTATCATCACGGATGTGCGTACGACCAGCGTCCGCACGTTTGATAGATCCAGATTTTTTTGTACTTACACACATTCTAAATTTCACTCCTACGACAGAATTTAGGACCTTTTCTACGCACTGTTGATAAATGAGGGCCCTGGTTCATATGTCAATAAATGTGAAGAAGAAAGGGGTGAGCATTCTCAAGTTATAAGCTTTTTTGTCACCTTTGCCCTATGCGGATTTACCTTTTTCAGAGATTGGGGTAGGTCTAAATAATAGCCAAAAATAATAATTTCTCCCAAAAATGAAAGTTCACAACCATCCATTTCATTAATGGTTGACCCTAAAGATATGAAAAAACATGGTTGTGTTTTGTTCTAACTCGGGTAGGGGTATCTTGAAAACTAAGGCCTTTTTTGCAGACTTGCTACAGTACTATAACACAGGATTAGACATTTTCCTGTTTTATTTTGAAGCCCATGTCTTTGTGTTTGAGTTCTGTCTTGACCTTCCTGTTTCCATCTGCCCTGATCGTCTGCATCTGTGTCTCGTTAACCCTTGTGTATATCTGGTCTTGTCTTTCCTCTGCTCCCTGCTGGTCCGGACTGTTTCTACCTCCATGTTTCCACAGTCAGGTTTTTTGTAATTTTTTGGATTCTTGTTCATGTTTTGGGTTTTGTATCCTGCTCTCCTGCATCTGGGTCCTCACTACAACCTTCCTGACATTAACAGCTTTATTCCAGTTTGATAAAATGCTGTTTGTTGATTTTGTTTCAGAGTTCAACTCAATCTAACTTCAGAAACTAAATAACAACCTGACAGGCAGGTCAAACACACCTGTTTGATTTATGGGATTGTTCCTTTTAACTTTGATCCTGTAAATGGTAAACATAACAATGCTGACCAGAACCACCATCAGCCCCCTGACCACCCATCCAATAATCAATCCGGTATAATCTGGAATCAAAGGATTCAACAAAATGGTCAGAAAGTCAATATTAACACTTTAACTGATTACAAGTGTAAAGTCTGAATGATGACATCCAGTTTTTATTATCTCCATGATTTCAGGGTCTTACCTGTAAAGTCCAGCGTGTATTCAGCATCTATCTCCACTCTGTCTCCTTCAACAACCTGGCAGGTGAATCTTCTCTTGGAGCGTCTCTGATGTTTCACCATCAGATCAGAAACACAGTTGTTCTGTCCTCCAGACACAAACCCATCACCTTCACCAAGCAGCACACTTCCTGTCTCATCCACCCAGATGATGCTGTTCTGCTCACAGGGACCGAAGTAACGGTCTCTCACCAGAGAACAGCGTAATGTCACGTCTCCATCCCTTCCTGGATCCACATCTGGTGGAGATGGAGAGACTGGAAGGAGACAAAACACTGTAGTTTCACTCAAAAAACATATTTCTAACATGTGAGGAACTATTTTTCTTCTTCTTAAAATACATCTTGTAACCTTGGCCATAGGGCTTGGTCACCAAGTTGCATTCTGGGATGTGGCGGCCATGTTGGCAGCCTCGTGAGTGTAAACACAGAGCAGTGTAGTAGCAGTGTGGTAGCACCAAGTGAACAGACGGAACGCAAAAAAAAATGTAAATGCCAGAAAGCAACTGGAATTTACCAGATACCTTAAACAAGGAAGCCAGGGAGCGGAATATGGAGAAAATGATGATTATTAACGGTTTGGATCCATATGAAATCCCTACTAAAGAGTGGAACTCTGACGAACTGCTGCAGTTCTGCACAACCCACGTCTTACTACCTTGTTTAGGAGTGTTTGGCAGCTGCTTTGGTAAATGTTTGACTCGCCATGTGTTTCAATAAATTTGTATAATAGTACAACATACAGTACATGTTTTGTATTACTCTTACTTTTTTCATTTTTTTTTTGACCGCTATATTATGTGGAAGAGGCTCCGAGGCGTGAGCAATATTTTTGTTTTCCTCGTGGGATTATTTTTTACTCTGCAGCTACAAATAGAGTTAATATTTTTTCCTCAACAAACTAGTTTTATCTGAAGATTGGGGTTAATTGCAGCGCAGAGAGATGGTCAGCAACTGCGTTTAGCTGGAGAAGTGGGAATAAAACCCATGTTTTGATCTGACCCCGGTCTGTGTTAGTGTTTGTTTGTGGTTTACTGTGGAAGGTTATGTTTGCTCATCTTACAGCCGCGATCCAAGCGTTGTCTCAGATACTTCGTTATCTCAGATACTTTGTTATCTCAGATACTTCGTTATCTCAGATACTTTGTTATCTCAGATACTTCGTTATCTCAGATACTCGGCCTCCGTGGTTCTGCCTCCGAGCAGGAAAGTGGTGAAAAGTTAAACCGTTAGCGATCTTTTCCCCATGTCTGTTATGTGTGGAGCTGTTGCACAACACAACACAGCAACGGTTACCATGGTTACAGAATAACAGAAAGTAACAATTATAAGTAAGACACAACGAAGAGGGAGCACGTCTGTGCACAGTATTCCGAAGAGCAGCTAAGTTAGCTTCATACATGGCGGCTTCGCCAGGTGATGACGACAAGACGACCAAGCCCTATTGTCTGATAGAAACACCAAAAGCTATGATTGATTGATTGAAGTTGAAGTAAAGACAGAAGGAAAAAATGTTCTACAGAAAGTAATGATGACTGTTTTTTCCTCCGTCCCGTTCAACGGCAGGATCCAAAGAGGGAAACCCTTCCTGGGACGGACAAACCCAGCAAGGGTTGGGTGTTTTTGGTTGCCGTGTTTCTCACACAGTCCAAATACTCACTTGTTAAAACACTGAGATACACAACGGTGTTGTACTTGTCCCTCAGCCGGCTCTCGTAGAGACCAGCGTCTCCAGCAGTGATGTTGGTGATGATCAGGGAGCAGTTCCTGTCCATCCTGCCAGCTCCAGAACCAAACTCCTCATGAGACGCTGAACTTGTGTCTCTGCTGTAAATCCACTCAACATCGGAGCAGTTGGAAGACGATAAGTCAACGTTATTCTGCAAAGCTACGTCATCTCCAGCCCTGTGGTAGAGAATGATTGTTCTCACGCCGGTTCCTGCTGCAGAGGAAAACACAACGTTTTAATCTCAACACACCGAATAAGAGATTTTACGTAGATATTTAGGTTTGTCAACTCAGAAAAGCAACATTGGACTTTAACAAGCCCTTATTTCATTTTCATTAACTATTCCAGTTCACCTAGTTTCCGGGTCTCCATGATTTCAGGGTCTTACCTGTAAAGTCCAGCGTGTATTCAGCATCTATCTTCACTCTGTCTCCTTCAACAAACTGGCAGGTTAATCTTCTCTTGGAGCGTCTCTGATGTTTCACCATTAGATCAGAAACACAGTTGATCAGTCCTCCAGACTCAAACACATCACGTTCACCAAGCAGCACACTTCCTGTCTCATTCACCCAGATGATGCTGTTCTGCTCACAGGGACCCAAATAGTGTCCCACCAGAGAACAGTGTAATGTCACGTCTCCATCCCTTCCTGGATCCACATCTGGTGGAGATGGAGAGACTGGAAGGAGACAAAAAAACTGTTATTTCAACCACGTGAATAAGAGAAACTCCTCATTTTACTGATCCAGTTTTACTGAGTGATTCTCTGATGGAAACATCAAATATTTCAACGTGTAAATAAACGTCAGGTGTTTGTGGTCCAGTTCCTCTGAGAGGATCCATCATGTTGAGGACGATCCCAAACACACCAGACGTTCATGTCGCTGACAAATCCACACAAGCTTTAACAGCGTTTCACTCAGAGTTGATGAGGAGGATTCAAACTGACAGTCTGGATGTTATTAAGTCAAAACACTCACCTGTTAAAACATTCAGATACACAGATGTCTCGGAGTAATCATCACCATTTCTAATCCAACAGATGTAATAACCAGCATCTTCAGCAGTGATGTTGTTGATGATCAGAGAGCAGTTACTGCTCAAACTCCTCCTGTCAGCTCCAGGTGACGTCTTCACAATAGTTCCATTACGAACGATGTATTTTGTATGTCGATATTTGGGATTAATCCATGCAACATCAGAACATTGGTAACGTGAAGAATAAACATCAGACGGTAAAATGACATCATCTCCAGCTCTGTGATAGAGATCGATTTGTCCATCACTGATTCCTGCTGCAGAGAAAAACAAAAGTTTTACACTTCACACATCAACCTGACCCTAGAAACATATTTAAGCTACATATTTAAGTTTATCAGCACAGAGAAGAGACTTCAACACAAATAATCTCTGGTGAATCATTCGGAGTTATGTAACGTCGTCTTTAAGTGGTCTGATTGTAACAGAGGTGAGTTTTATTAAAGAAAACACATTCAGTGAAACAGCAACGTTCAACGGTACACGACAACTTCAGAGTGGTTTTTACAGTCTTTTTAAATCATATTAAACCCTAAAACATGAGTCAGAGTTGATCTTTACCTCCAAAGTGAAGCAGTAAAGTGATGAAGAGCTGCAGTCGTGGCGTCATTCTGTCTCTGCTGGATGAAATGATGCTTCTCTCTGCTGCACGTCTGTATGTGATGGTGGAACTTCCTGTTTCTGCGCAACTTAATCACTAAATCCATCTTCAGAGTAAAACCTCCAACCCCCAATGTGTCTTTGTTTCCTGAAATATATTCAGAAAAAAACTTATATGACAACAAGTCAAAGTTACAGGAATCAACCCTAAATTCCAATGCAATAGCAGTTCAGTACCAGTGCAGTACATTTGTAATGTCAGTACTTGTACAAGGCCAGTGAAATACCAGTCCATTACCAGTTTAGGGAACACCAGTGCAACACCAGTGCAGTGCTACTGCAACACCAGTGAAATAACAATGCAATACCAGTGTAGCCCAGGCTCTATAATGATACCCTTTTAATATAAGAAATGTCCCTTTAAAATAGTTTATTTCCTTTGCACAGTAAACTAGTCATTAAAATCCTTAAAACAATTCATTTTATTTGGAAGAAAATAAATCATTCATTTTAATTCATAAGCACTAAAAACTGTTAAGTGTGTATCTAAAAATATAATTTGGAGTACATGTGGTTCATCTGTTAAATCAATCAGTAATCTCCATGAGCCTCATCTGATCGGCCCTCGTTTCCACTTCCTGTCACAACGCTGCGTGTTATGAAATGGTCGACTCGTGTGCGTTTATGTGTCCTGTGTCCAGAAACGTCTTGTTAGGATTAAGAAAGTGGTTACTACTTAGAATAGAGGACAGACCAGTCTTTGATAGCTCTCATATTTATTTCTATATAGATAACTTGAAGTCGAATGTATCTGACATAATAAATATAGTTATTCTCATGGGTAAATATCATATTCATTGTAGCAAGTGGAGGAATAGCAAACCCTCCTTTGACTGGTTTTTAAATTATTTTAAATTATTTTTTTATCCCTAAGAAAAATAGACTCCAACAAAACGGCTAAAAAGATTTGTGACGATATATCTTGTTTTCTGCTTTTTTGATGTCTCAGTCCTTGCTCCTCTTTTTGGCACTTTTGTTTGCCTGATTTTAAATACTGTGAAACTTTTATAGTTTGCACTTCATAAAAACCCCTGTTTGTCCTTTATTTCTATATATAGTTAATTGTTTTTTCTATATAGCTTTATATTTGACAGCATCTCATATTATATCTACTAAGTATACTATCATCCTCACGAGAAGATGTTTAATTACGGTTCTATGTTGTTTTATTGTGTTCAAAAAAGAAGAAAAAAAAAGTGCATTGCAGAGCTAAAATCTCATACCATCCGCTGGAACAGTTTGAAAGAGCGGATTATTTCCGCGGGTCTGCCGAGGCGAAGAGCTGTAAAGCTCACTCATACATCGACTCAGCGGTGAATGAAAACAATGTAAAAACCTGTTAAGTTGACTGTAAGGCAGCTAATATTTGTGTTAATTGGCGCTGATGGTAATCAGCGCCAATTAGCACAACACACCTGCACTAGCAGGTAACCCACTAACAATGACTGCATTCAGAATTTTATCAGCCGACCTTTGTACAAAATCCATATTGGACATAATTTCAGTATTGATATTGTGACTAACTGGCTCCTGGCTGGCTCGCCAATTCTGTAACCCTTGTCACAAAGTAGCACAGTATTGTATTTATATTGAACATTATTTACACCTAACAGTGCTAGTTATCTGACATTGTGTTTTATTATGCTAATTAGTTTGTTAGCTTGAGCCTAGCCACTTAGCTGTCATGATTGGTGGGTATTCTGTGAAGACTATAAAGATACTGATTGTCTTGTTTGTTGTTTAAAAGACAAGATGTTATTTTTCTAAATTGTTTACTACGGATGTTTAAAGGAAAAGATTATATTGAGACTATTTTAGTTACTTGTAATTCATGTTTATGGTAATTAAAGAGGTTAATTTTTTGTGCGTTTCTTACTGAAGAAACGCATCTGATGAAATGATTATATATATATAAAAACATTAATACTTCTACATTATCTCACTACTAATATGATCTGACAGAAGATTCCTAAAGTGGTTAATACATAAGCTGGACTTTTGTTTTCCAATTCATTAGAATGGTTTTCTTTGCGATACATAAGGCAGTGAGAACCAAGTGTCACAAGTTAGGTTCCATGTGAATATCTCCCAGGTGACCTAGTATGCATATCGTGGGGCACACTGCAATTCTGTAGTTGATCCATGTGGATAAATCCTCACAAATCTCCTTCCGGAACTTCCGTACCGGTGTACAAAACCATAAACCATTCATATAATTATCAGTGGTTTTCCACTGCCCTCTCTCCTGCTCACTCCATCTGCCAGCCACGCCCACCTCGTCACCCACTCCTTTCACCTGCTCTCCCAGCTGCAGCTCCTCAGCAATCAGTACAGCCTAAACGCTCCTCTCTCCTGCACTCTCACTGCCAGATCGTCAATCTATTTTCAGACGCAAGACCCTCCAGCATTCCCTGTCTTGACCTCCCGTTGCCGACCCTGCCTGTTCCCGGTCCCTGCCTGTTCCCGGACTCTGCCTGTTCCCGGACCCTGCCTTGTCTCCTGCTCTTCGTTGCCTGACCTTGTCTTCCGAACCTGACACTGATTGCTGCCTTCGTCCCCGTTTAGGGTAATAAAGCAAACCAGACAAACTACCACCGTGTGCTCCGTGTGCTGCATTTGGGTCTAAAACCTCACCCCGTAACACCCCCTTCCTCAACTAGGCAGACAGATAACTCCTTCCACACACTGTAGCGAATAATGATGGCTTTATTGTGTACAGCATATGAATTGGTTAAAACTGAAATAAAAAGAACACAACAATGAACACTTATTGCATAAACCCCATCAATCAACATATTTCTCGGCACCTTAAAGGTATAAAGCACGTGAGGCTACAAATATAAAGCTGCAATATAGCTGACAGAGCACTACAAATTATTTTAGTTGACTGAACTACAACTGATAAACAGCATGAAACAAAATACAAGCTCAGATTAAAACAAATGTAGCTTCAATATAATGTATCTTAAAACCGTACTAACAGACAATTCCTTCATTAACTGATTCCCCAAAAAAGGATGGAGATCAAGAGGATGTTCCTAATCTTTGTGACATTACGGAGATGGAAAAATGCTATTTTACAAACATGATTAATATATGCATGAAACTAACAGGAATACAGAGAGGTGATCGCAGTTTAGGAGATTTAATACATCGTTAGCATGCTAGCGGCTCAAACATCCATCAGGCTCCTCGATGCAGGAGAGACGCAGAGGAAAAGCTGCAGAGGATTTTTGAAGATCACAAAATGATGAAGACTAAACACTAGGATTGTCATAACCAGAGCTGAGCTTTTAGAGACCAAACATCCGTCTGCTGCTCTGTAGCCAGGCTAACGCTAATGTTTCCATCACACACAGCTGATTTATTGATCTGTGGATCAGACAGAAGCAGGCAGGTCTTCATCGTCTTCATAGTTCACCATACCACCATCATCTTCATCCCTGTTCACCTGTGGAAACATACAATGTTCTTGTAATTCATGTTTTCACCACCAGAGGGAGATCAAGATCATATTTACATGATAATGGACCATTCTTAATGGTTCCTGTGAAATTGATCTACAATTATAAACTCTTTCTCAATATCTGAATGAAAACCAGAAAATCATCCATTAATAACATTTGTGAAAGTTAGCAGCTATAAATGTTTATTTAGCGTCTTGTTAGTCAAATAAGATCACAATCATGATTGACTCTCTGGTATTTAGGTTTATTAACATATGGAGGTAGATTTGTTTCTTAATTATTCAATCGAAAAAAAGATTACTTCAATCAAAAAAATTTATTTCAATCAAAGGAAAAAAGTGTTGAATGCAAAAAAATATTTGAGACTGAAAAAAATGCATTTAAATACTTTCTTTCTTTGATTGAAAAAGTTTTTTTTTATTGAAGTGATTTTTTTCATTGAAAACATTTTTTTCTTGAAGAAACATCTTTTTTGATTAAATGATAAAGACACAAATGTCCATCCCATAATAATATGGCCCAAATACAAAACAACACTGCGTTCCAGAAAAGGAGCCAGAGCGATCTCAACCTACAATCAGTCCCCCATTCTATTGGGGGCTGCGGGTACGTCTCGCTCTGTTGATGCTACATCTCATCCGTTAGCTTGCTAACGCTGCGCACCTGGAACGTGGGGAGCTGTGTGTTGTTTAGCCTACTTGGGCAGTCTAACCAGCCGAGCTCTTTTCCCCAGAAACGCCTGCCCGGACCAAAGCCATCCACCACCAGGCCGAGCCCAGGCTCCTTCAACCTCCACCACCAGGCCGGAGCCCAGGCTCCTTCAACCTCCACCACCAGGCCGGAGCCCAGGCTCCTTCAGCCTCCACCACCAGGCCGGAGCCCAGGCTCCTTCAACCTCCACCACCAGGCCGGAGCCCAGGCTCCTTCAACCTCCACCACCAGGCCGGAGCCCAGGCTCCTTCAACCTCCACCACCAGGCCCAAGCACCAGCAGCAGCCAGCTCCACCAGGCTCCAGGCCCTGGCATCAGGCCAAGCCAAGAAAATGGGTCCAAAGCAACAAAAAAACTATGATGAGGAGAACGTTTCTCTCACTCAGGTAAATGAACTGTTAAATCACCAGAAAGAAATGTTCACTGCTCTTTTACAACAGCAGCAAGACATCTTTAAGAACCTTGTCAAGGTAATCATGGAGTCAACTAACTCTAGATTGGATACAATAACTAAAGATGTGCAGGATTTGAAGACAAGCATACAGTACACACAGAAGGATGTGGATGAACTTAAAATCTCCCAAGCTAGACAGTCAGAGCACCACAACACAACTCAAGCAGACGTCATGAAGTTGTGTGAGAGCCTTCAGGTCATTTTAGACAAACACGAGTACCTGGAGGGTCAATCTAGGAGAAACAACATTGTCATTGATGGTATACCTGAATCCACAGGGGAAACCTGGACAGACTCAGAGGTGAAAGTGAAAGACATGCTATTGCAGAAGTTACAACTACAAGGGGAGATTGAGGTAGAACGTGCACACCGCACAGGGAAACCTGATGTGATGAGAGACAGACCGAGATCTATTGTTGTTAAGTTCCTGCGCTACAAAGATAAAACTGCGGTTCTACAAAGAGCCAAACACTTGAAAGGCACCAGGATCTTCATAAATGAGGACTATACTGAAGCTGTAAGGCTGAAACGAAAAGAACTGATGCCAAAACTGAAGGCCGCACGTGAAAAAGGAGACATTGCCTATCTCAGACACGACAGGTTGATTATCCACCCTCGCACTAGCACTCCTAACTAAGATCTCTTTCTACAACCCATGACAAATATAATCACGTCACAACAAAAAAAAGTTAAGAATGGTTTAAGTATTGCTCATATTAACATAAATAGTCTCAGAAACAAAATTAATGAAATAACTGAACTACTATTTGAACATAACTTGCATATACTTGCCATCTCAGAAACTCATTTGGATGCTTCTTTTGATGACGCCGAGTTACAGATAAAAGGTTACAACATCTACAGAAGGGATAGAAATAGATATGGTGGGGGAGTAGCTTTCTACGTTCGAGATCATGTTCCAGTAAAAGTGCGTTCGGATATGATGAATTACAATATTGAAATACTGTGGTTACAAACCTATTTACCTCACAAAAAGCCTTTTTTACTTGGTTGCTGCTACAGACCTCCTAGTGCCAACAAGGAATATCTAGAAACAATCTGCGAAATGCTGGAGAATAACACCGTGGTGGGTCAGGATACTTACTTTATGGGTGATCTGAACATTGACTGGCTTGCCTGTAACTGTCCATTAAAAACCAAGCTGCAAATTGCCACTACAACTTGTGGACTAACTCAAGTCATGAATAAACCTACTAGAATATGTGTAAAACAAGATGGTACTAAAACAGCCACAGGCATAGATCATATATTTACAAATTCCCCAGAGCTTTGCAGTAGTATTTTGTCTCTGCCCATTGGCTGTAGCGATCATAATCTAGTTATAATGGTGAAAAATATTAGAGTGGGTAAACCTGGACCCAAAACAGTGCTGAAAAGATCATACAGTATGTTTAATAAAGAGGTATTTGTTAAAGAGGTGAAAGAAGTATGCTGGCTGGAAGTATTTGAAGCCAACAATCCAGAAATAGCCCTGACTAAATTTTATAAATTATTTTTTCCACTGGTGGAAAAACATGCACCATTAAAAAAGTTCACTGTCAGGAATACAATCACACCCTGGTTAGATAATGAAATTAAAGAGGGTATGAAAATGAGAGATCTAATGAAAAAAACTGCAATTATAACCGGTAGCAAATGTGACTGGGATCTATATAAGAAAAAGAGAAACTGTGTTACCAAACTAAACAGGAAAAAGAAGAAATTATATTTTGAGAATCGAGTAAAGGAGGTGGGGAATGATAGTAAAAAACTATGGAAGGTCTTAAATGAACTGACAGGTAGGAAAGATAAAAACAATCCAGCTTTTCTGGAAAAGGATGGTGAGTTTATTACTAAGCCCAGTGGCATTGCCAATTATTTAAATGATTATTTTATAAGCAAAGTAGTGAATCTAAGAGAAAGTATGACTAATCAAAGTAATGATATA
Organism: Cololabis saira; assembly: GCF_033807715.1. Lineage (NCBI taxonomy): Eukaryota > Metazoa > Chordata > Actinopteri > Beloniformes > Belonidae > Cololabis > Cololabis saira. The sequence goes on along the minus strand of NC_084604.1, from coordinate 40,864,104 downwards.
TCTCATATATTAATAAGAAATAAAATTATGAAAAATAGAAATTCTAAGTTCAAACTGGTAAATGTTAACACGGAAAAGATTATTGAACTATTGACAAAGGGCAAAGACAAACCAGCTGGTCTTGATGGCCTAGACAGCAGGCTTCTGAGGGTGGTTGCTGATGACATTGCTCCAGCGTTGGTTCACATCATAAACTTAAGCTTTACATGCGGCACATGTCCTCTTGCCTGGAAGCAAGCAAAAATAGTTCCACTAACAAAAAATAAGAGACTACCTTTTTCTGGCTCAAATAGTCGTCCAATAAGTCTGCTACCGATACTTGGAAAGATGATGGAAACAATTGTGTATGAACAAATTAATAATTATTTATCAGATAATGAAATAATCAGTACTTCACAACATGCATATAGAAAGGCTCACTCCACTGCAACGGCGCTGACGGTCATGTCTGATGATTGGCTGAGGGAAATTGAAATGAAAAACATGATTGGTGCTGTATTTCTAGACTTTTCAGCGGCTTTTGACATTATAGATCATAACATACTATTAGAAAAACTGGCTTGTTACGGCTTTGAGCAATCTGCACTCAACTGGTTCTACAGTTATCTGTCCAACAGGACGCAATCTGTGTTTTTTAATGGCAGCTACTCAGAAAACAAAACCATAACATGTGGAGTTCCTCAAGGAAGCTGTCTTGGACCTTTATTGTTCACAATCTTTACGAATGACTTACCATGGGCACTAGAAAAAGTGAATACAGTGATGTACGCAGATGACTCGACTATATATGCTTCTGCAAAGACTAATAATGAATTAGAAACTATTATAAATAACGAATTAATTAGTATAGCGGAATGGGTCAGAGCAAACAAGCTAGCCCTAAATTTATCAAAATCCAACTGTATGATTATCGGGTCAAATCATAATATTGATAAGAATCCTGTTTTGTATATCAAGGTCAATGACATCATCATAAAACAAGTGGACGAAACCAAACTTCTGGGAGTAATAGTAGACAACAAACTTTCATGGAAAAAACATATTTCTAATATTATTACAAAGATGGGGAGGGGTATATTTATTGTAAGAAGACATGCATTCTATATGAATCATAGGATTTTAAAAACAGCTATTCAATCACTTATACTATCAAACCTTGACTATTGCCCAGCAGTTTGGTCCAGTGCTAATGGTGAAATGTTGAATGCTTTGCAAATTATACAAAACAGAGCTGCCCGCACTATTCTCAAGTGCGACAATAGGACAAATATAATCTCTATGCACAAGAAACTCAACTGGTTATTGGTCAAAGACAGACTCATATACTCACTGTTGATTGTGATAAGAAACATATCTGTTTTAAAAAAGCCATATGATTTGTTTGATAACCTCTCTTTTAGTGCAGAAAATCACTGTCACAACACTAGACATGCAACTGTTGGAAATGTTACAATACCTAAGGTTAGATCTAATGCCATCAAACGTACAGTTCTGTATAGAGGAATGAAAGAATGGAATTCTTTACCCAATCATGTAAAACTTGCTAACAATAATCAATTCAGAATACTACTTAAAAAATATGTGTCCAAGTAATGGTTTCGGTATGAAATAGTTGTGTATGTAATATGATTGTTTTTAGTACATGAGATATAATGGTATTATTGCATAGTAGTGTTATATTATATATGTTATATTCTATTATTATAGAATAGATATATATGAGTGTGTGTATGTATGTATGTGTGTATACATATGTAGGTATGTATGTGTGGATGTGTATGTATATATATATATATATATATATATATATATATATATATATATATATATATATATATATATATATATATATATATGTCTGTGAATATAATATAGAATTTGACTTGGAATGTTGAATATGATAGAGTATTATATGATGGGTATATGTATGTGTATAGGTATAGGTGTATATATAATGTATATATGAGGTATATATTAGGTATATGTGGGGAGGATATAGTTGACTTGGTTTCTGTTCTTGTCTTGATCCTTAAGATATCTTGATTTTGTATACATATTTTTTTTTTCTTCTTGCTCTTTCTGTGTTTTTATTTTTTTTAAGTTTTTTTCTATGTTGTTTTCTTTTGTATTGCATTTTCTTGTTAAGACCCCAGGAAGAATAGCTGCAGTTTCGGCTGCAGCTAATGGGGATCTCAATAAATAAACATAAACACTAACTTCAATCAAAAAAATAGCTTTAAACAAAAAAAACTTCTATCAAAGAAAACATTTCCAATCAAACAAAAAACAGTTTTCAAATGCATTTCTTTGAGTCTAAAATATTTTTTGCATTCAAAAACCTTTTTTCTTTGATTGAAATAATTTCTTTGATTGAAGTGAAATCTTTTGAATTGAGAATATTTTAATGATTGAAGCAATCTTTTTTTTTATTGAATAATTACGAAACAAATCTACCTCCATAATAAATGAAACCCAAGAATAATCAGCAGCAAATGTTGATAGAAATGAACAAACATGAAACATTTGATGAACCTGGATATTTCATACATATTTATTTTTTAAAGGTAGATATATATAAAATATTCAATATTAGTGAAGATACTCACATACTGCTGGATTGGCAACTGAACATCTGGAACAAAGAATGTTAAATTCTTAGAGTTAGTTGACAAGATTACACATTTATTATCTTCATTCTGTCATTATTATTATTAATAATATAACTTCTGATTAACTTCTTTAACTGTCAGGTGTGAGCCTAATGGACGGATATTAGTTGAAGTTTCAAAAGGACAACAGGAGGGAATTGTGAGGTTAATTAAACTTTAAACTTGTTTTTGTCCTCCTGAAGACTGTCACATGCTTTGTCAACAGATGTCAGAACAGCCACTTCCTGATCTACTCAGGTTTAGAACTGTCCTGGTTCAATCACTCTACTGTAATGTCAGGACTCAATCACACGTTGTCACTTCCACCCATTGTCTACTGTTCACTGTTCCCTGTCCATATATGGTAAGTTCCTGTCAAGTTTCTCAATAAAACCATCATGCAGGAGGAGGAACTTTGGGGAAGCTCAGGAGTTCTCAATGAGAGACTCGTCGCTCTGCACTCCTCTGCTCCCCCCTTCTGCAGAAGTGCGTTAAAACCATTCCAAGCAGTCTTTGTGTCTTTCCTCGTTACGAACTTATGTAATGTTGATTTAGACCTAACACAGGATTTGACATGTTCCTGTTTTATTTTGAAGCCCATGTCTTTGTGTTTGAGGTCTGTCTTGACCTTCCTGTTTCCATCTGTCCTGATCGTCTGCATCTGTTTCTCGTTAACCCTTGTGTATATCTGGTCTTGTCTTTCCTCTGCTCCCTACTGGTCCGGACTGTTTCTACCTCCATGTTTGCATAGTCAGGTTTTTTGTAATTTTTTGGATTCTTGTTCATGTTTTGGGTTTTGTATCCTGCTCTCCTGCAGCTGGGTCCTCACTACAACCTTCCTGACATTAACTGCTTTATTCCAGTTTGATAAAATGCTGTTTGTTGATTTTGTTTCAGAGTTCAACTCAATCTAACTTCAGAAACTAAATAACAACCTGACAGGCTGGTCAAACACACCTGTTTGATTTCTGGGATTGTTCCTTTTAACTTTGATCCTGTAAATGGTAAACATAACGATGCTGACCAGAACGACCATCAGCCCCCTGACCACCCATCCAATAATCAATCCGGTATAATCTGGAATCAAAGGATTCAACAAAATGGTCAAAAAGTCAATATTAACACTTTAACTGATTAAAAGTGTAAATTCTGAATGATGACATCCAGTTTTTATTATCTCCATGATTTCAGGGTCTTACCTGTAAAGTCCAGCGTGTATTCAGCATCTATCTCCACTCTGTCTCCTTCAACAACCTGGCAGGTGAATCTTCTCTTGGAGCGTCTCTGATGTTTCACCATCAGATCAGAAACACAGTTGTTCTGTCCTCCAGACACAAACCCATCACCTTCACCAAGCAGCACACTTCCTGTCTCATCCACCCAGATGATGCTGTTCTGCTCACAGGGACCGAAGTAACGGTCTCTCACCAGAGAACAGCGTAATGTCACGTTTCCATCCCTTCCTGGATCCACATCTGGTGGAGATGGAGAGACTGGAAGGAGACAAAACACTGTAGTTTCACTCAAAAAACATCTTTCTAACATGTGAGGAACTATTTTTCTTCTTCTTAAAATACATCTTGTAACCTTGGCCATAGGGCTTGGTCACCAAGTTGCATTCTGGGACGTGGCGGCCATGTTGGCAGCCTCGTTAGTGTAAACACAGAGCAGTGTAGCAGCACCAAGTGAACAGACAGAACGCAAAAAAAAATTAAAATGCCAGAAAGCAACTGGAATTTACCAGATACCTTAAACAAGGAAGCCAGGGAGCGGAATATGGAGAAAATAATGATTATTAACGGTTTGGATCCATATGAAATCCCTACTAAAGAATGGAGCTCTGACGAGGACTTACTGCTGCAGTTCTGCACAACCCACGTCTTACTACCTTGTTTAGGAGTGTTTGGCAGCTGCTTTGGTAAATGTTTGACTCGCCATGTGTTTCAATAAATTAGTATAATAGTACAACATAGAGTACATGTTTTGTATTACTATTTTTTCTTTACTTTTTTTTTGACTGCTATATTATGCTGAAGAGGCTCCGAGGCGTGAGCAATATTTTTGTTTTCCTCGTGGGATTATTTTTTACTCTGCAGCTACAAATAGAGTTAATATTTTTTCCTCAACAAACTAGTTTTATCTACAGATTGGGGTTAATCGCAGCGCAGAGAGCTGGCCAGCAACTGCATTTAGCTGGAGAAGTGGGAATAAAACCTGTGTTTTGATCCGACCCCGGTCTGTGTGAGTGTTTGTTTGGTTATGTTTGCTCGTCTTACAGCCGCGATCCAAGCGAGCCGACGACTCTTTGTTATCTCAGATACTTCGTTATCTCAGATACTCGGCTTCCCTGGTTCTGCCTCCGAGCAGGAAAGCCGTGAAAAGTTAAACCGTTAGCGATCTTTTCCCCACGTCTGTTATGTGTGGAGCTGCTGCACCCCACAACACAGCAACGGTTACCATGGTTACAGAACACCCCACAACACAGCAACGGGTTACCATGGTTACAGAATAACGGAAAGTAATGATTATAAGTAAGACACAATGAAGAGGAAACACCAGAGACGTTCAATAAACGAGACAGCTGACTACGGTTCGGTTTCCTGTATCTGTGTCACGTGACTGCCCCGCCCCTTTAGGAGACTAACAGTAGGTCCTGAGTCTATTGAGTCCTATGGGAAAAGTGAACGTGAGCAAAGATTATTTCCAATTCCTTCGCCCCATAGTAACCTAAGTAAATATGGGACCCATTTTTCAAAAGCCACAAACCTTCTGAACATTCTGACACCAAAATGGCAATTTTCAGACCGACAGATTAGGAGAAAATTAACTTTGTTTGAGACCTGTCTCTGTCTGAGCAACACACTCTCGCCAGATTTGGCTCTCATCGTTTTCCCATTGGATAAAATGAAGTTTAAAACTAAAATAAAACTTGCTTCTTTGCTTAATAATACTGTTATTTTTATTATTTAAGTCTTTTTGGAAGAAAGTTGTACTGTATCTAGTGTTGTATGTTCCAAAACGATGTAGGGAGAGGGGCGACCACGCCCACTTAGGAGACCGGAAATGTATACCATTTCATACCATTGGCAGTAACGGTAATGCGCTATCTTGTGTATAGAGGATCTTTGGAAACACGTCTGTACACAGTGGTCCGAAGAGCAGCTAAGTTAGCTTCATACATGGCGGCTCCGCCAGGTGATAACAACAAGACGACCAAGCCCTATTGTCTGATAGAAACACCAAAAGCTATGATTGATTACGAAGTCGAAGTGAAGACAGAAGGAAAAAATGTTCGACAGAAAGTAATGATGACTATTTTTTTCTCCATCCCGTTCAACGGCAGGATCCAAAGAGGGAAACCCTTCCTGGGACGGACAAACCCAGCAAGGGTTGGGTGTTTCTGGTTGCACTGTTTCCCACACAGTCCAAATACTCACTTGTTAAAACACTGAGATACACAACGGTGTTGTACTTGTCCCTCAGCCGGCTCTCGTAGAGACCAGCGTCTCCAGCGGTGATGTTGGTGATGATCAGGGAGCACTTCCTGTCCATCCTGCCAGCTCCAGAACCAAACTCCTCATGAGACGCTGAACTTGTGTCTCTGCTGTAAATCCACTCAACATCGGAGCAGGTGGAAGACGATAAGTCAACGTTATTCTGCAAAGCTACGTCATCTCCAGCCCTGTGGTAAAGAATGATTGTTCTCACGCCGGTTCCTGCTGCAGAGAAAAACACAACGTTTTAAACTCAACACACTAAATAAGATGTTTGATGCAGATATTTAGGTTTGTCAACTCAGAAAAGCAACATTGGACTTTAACAAGCCCTTACTTCATTTTCATTAACTATTCCAGTTCACCTAGTTTCCTGGTCTTCATGATTTCAGGGTCTTACCTGTAAAGTCCAGCGTGTATTCAGCATCTATCTTCACTCTGTCTCCTTCAACAACCCGGCAGGTGAATCTTCTCTTGGAGCGTCTCTGATGTTTCACCATCAGATCAGAAACACAGTTGTTCTGTCCTCCAGACACAAACCCATCACCTTCACCAAGCAGCACACTTCCTGTCTCATCCACCCACATGATGCTGGTCTGCTTACAGGGACCGAAACCACTGTATCCCACCAGAGAACAGCGTAATGTCACGTCTCCATCCCTTCCTGGATCCACATCTGGTGGAGATGGAGAGACTGGAAGGAGACAAAACACTGTTATTTCAGCCTCTTGAATATGAGAAACTCCTCATTTTACTGATCCAGTTTTACTGAGTGATTCTCTGATGGAAACATCAAATATTTCAACGTGTAAATAAACGTCAGGTGTTTGTGGTCCAGTTCCTCTGAGAGGATCCATCATGTTGAGGACGATCCCAAACACACCAGACGTTCATGTCGCTGACAAATCCACACAAGCTTTAACAGCGTTTCACTCAGAGTTGACGAGGAGGATTCAAACTGACAGTCTGGATGTTATTAAGTCAAAACACTCACCTGTTAAAACAATTAGAAGCACATGTCCTTTGTGGGAGTAACCATCACCATTTCTAATCCAACAGTTGTAACCACCAGCATCTTCAGCAGTGATGTTGTTGATGATCAGAGAGCAGTTACTGCTCAAACTCCTCCTGTCAGCTCCAGGTGACGTCTTATCAATAGTTCCCTTAAGAACGATGAATTTTCCATATTGATCTTTGGAATGAAACCATCCAACATCAGGACATTGGTCGGTTGATGAACCAACGTCAGACGGTAAAACAACGTCATCTCCAGCTCTGTGATAGAGATCGATCAATCCATCACTGATTCCTGCTGCAGAGAAAAACACTCTGAGAAAAGTTTTACACTTCACACATCAACCTGACCCTAGAAACATATTTAAGCTACATATTTAAGTTTATCAGCACAGCGAAGAAACTTCAACACATAATCTCTGGTGAAACATTCAGAGTTATGTAACGTCGTCTTTAAGTGGTCTGATTGTAACAGAGGTGAGTTTTATTAAAGAAAACACATTTAGTGACACAGCAACGTTCAACGGTACACGACAACTTCAGAGTGGTTTTTACAGTCTTTTTAAATCATATTAAACCCTAAAACATGAGTCAGAGTTGATCTTTACCTCCAAAGTGAAGCAGTAAAGTGATGAAGAGCTGCAGTCGTGGCGTCATTCTGTCTCTGCTGGATGAAATGATGCTTCTCTCTGCTGCAGGTCTGTACGTGATGGTGGAACTTCCTGTTTCTGCGCAACTTAATCACTAAATCCATCTTCAGAGTAAAACCTCCAACCCCCAATGTGTCTTTGTTTCCTGAAATATATTCAGAAAAAAACATATATGACAACAAGTCAAAGTTACAGGAAACAACCCTAAATAGTTTAAAAGTGAACATGCAAAGGTGTTTCTGTTGAACATTTACTTTTGTTACATTTCAGTTGACCCTTGAGGTGGATTTGATTCAAAAGAGTGAGAGATTTGGTTTCCAATAAAATAATAATAATTTCAAACAGCTAAACTTTCTTGGTTGTGATTTATTTTCTCAGAAACAGAAACTTCTGCTTGTTTGAACGTGACACCTGCTGAACCCCTTTGAGACGTTATGGAGGAACAATCAGCTCATCTTTAACATAAAAACACCCAGAAGATGGAATGAAGTCAACATGTTTCCATCCTGGACTAATACGGAGATAAAGTTGCAACATCAGACCATCTTTTAAAAATAAGCACATGTTCCGGTGGTTTTCTCTGCTGCAGGTCTGTCATGCTGTTATTTCCTTTATGTGCGTGACTAAAGACTAGAACTGTCTTCGGAAAAACACCAACGGAAATGAAATGTTGGCAAAAGCAGCATTTAAAAAGATCCTTGTTTTTAAGTTTAATTGTATTAAACTGAACATTCTGTTTCAAACTTTGTTTTTTTTTTCTATACCTTGTCTGCACACATATTAATGGTTGATACCATGACGGTAGAAACCAAAGGCATATATATGTGCATTATTACTATATGTAATATATATACATATATACGCATACATAAACATACACATACAAACCCAGTGATTTTTTTTTTTTGGGGGGGGGGGGGGGGGTGGAGGGGTGGATAGGGGGGTGGATAAGGGGGGGGGGGGGGGTGACGACATCCACTGCAAATCCAGGAAGCAGGAACACACGGAGACACACGTGTGTGTGTGTGTGTGTGTGTGTGTATGTGTGCGTGCGTGCGTGCGTGCGTGCGTGCGTGCGTGCGTGCGTGCGTGCGTGCGTGCGTGCGTGCGTGCGTGCGTGTGTGTGTGTGTGTGTGTAATAAACCAAACAAAGCTCCACCTGAAGTGTATCTATAGTGGGGGAGGGGGGGGAGCAACCCCGCCATCCGCGAGACCAGGGGCCGACAAGGAAGAACCCAGAACCCAGGCCACCAGCAACCCCACAGAGGGGAGAAGAGGGCGGGAGGAAACCCACCGCCAGCGACCCACCTATCCCAGGCCGGCGAGGGAACGCGGGTGATGTGGGACCCCCACCTAACCCTGGTGTTATTAATGCCATAAAAACAGGGAGGGGGAGGGCCAAGTATCGATTTGACACCGACGCCCGAACTACGTGTCCTTGTCAAATGTATTTATTAAGTGTTGAATGTGCAGTGTCTACATTGCTGTTAAAACCGTGAGGCGGGGAGTGCCGGGCCACGCGGGACAATGCCCCCCACGACCCGGACCCCCCGCCCTTCACCTATGTGTGTATGAATCGTGTAGGGGGGGAAGGAGGGGGAGCGGAGGCCGAAGCCAGGAGGCAGGACCAGCAGAGCCGGCCCTGGTAAGACACCCACGTTCCCCCACCGGCCATCTAATAGACGGGGGCCGGCCCTCCGAGCCGGGCCAGGGCCCCACCGTACCTCCACGGGCGCCCCCGGCGCCGCCGGAGCCCCCAGACGGAGGGGGAAACGGTCCAACATCCTCCCATTCATACTGACAACATAAGACATAGATACCTGGGAATGGTGCCACCCCGCCGTCGCAGCCTGCGCGCCCAGGGGAGGCCCGATCCCCGGACCCATAGGTTCCATTTGAATGTCCCCCAGGTGACCTAATATACATATCGTGGGGCACACTGGGATTCTGTAGTTGATCCATGTGGATAAATCCTCACAAATCTCCTTCCAGAACCTCTGTACCGGCGTACAGAACCATAAAGCATGCATATAATTATCTGGGGTGTTCTCTGTGCACTGTGAACAGATATTAGAGGTGACAAAGCCCATCTGGAACATCATTTGTCCAGTATAGTGTATTCTATGAAGAACTTTGTACTGTATAAGTTGTAAGTTTGGGTTCTTAGTCATAGTAAACGTATTTAAGTATATTTGTGACCAAGAAAACTGGTCGGTTTTAAGAGAGAGATCCGCCTCCCACTTAGAGATCGGGACAGAGACTGAATTGTCCAGTTCAGTTTCAAACTTAAAAGATGTTCTTGTTGTTTCTGAGACGTCATCGTTGGCCTGGGAAACAAACGTGAACTTCTTTTTCATGTTTGTCCTGTTAGAGGTTTATTAAAAGATGAACTTGTGTATTTCGTTTGTGTTGGTATTTCACTGGTACAGTTAGTACCAGTGAAATACCAGTTTAATATCAGTGTAGTACCAGTACAATACCAGTGTAGTACCAGTTTAGTACCAGTGCAATACAAATCCAATACCAGATCAGTGCAAGTGCAGTAGTTATGTAATACTAGTGAAATACCAGTTTAGTAACAGTTTAGTACCATTTCAGTATCAGGTCGGTACCAGAGCAGTACCAGTGCAATACCAGTGAAATACCAATGCAATGCCAGTGTAGCCCAGGCTCTATAATTAAATGTTATCTTTTAATATAAGAACTATCCCTTTAAGATAGTTATTTCATTTGCACAGTAAACTAGTCATTAAAATCCTTAAAACAATTCATTTTATCGGGAAGTAAATAAATAATTCATTTTAATTTATAAGCACTAAAAGCTGTTGTGTGTATCTAAAAATATCATTTGGAGTACATGTGGTTCATCTGTTAAATCAATCAGTAATCTCCATGAGCCTCATCTGATCGGCCCTCGTTTCCACTTCCTGTCACAACGCTGCGTGTTACGAAATGGTCGACTCGTGTGCGTTTATGTGTCCTGTGTCCAGAAACGTCTGGTTAGAATTAAGAAACTGGTTACTACTTAGAATAGAGGACATACCAGTCTTTGATAGCTCTCATATTTATTTCTATATAGATAACTTGAAGTCGAATGTATATGACATGATAAATATAGTTATTCTCATGGGTAAATATCATATTCATTGTAGTAAGTGGAGGAATAGCAAACCCTCCTTTGATTGGTTTTTTAATGATTTTAAATTATTCTTCTTATCCCTAAGAAAAATAGACTCCAACAAAATGGCCTAAAAGATTTGTGACGATATTTCTTGTTTTCTGCTTTTTTGATGCCTCAGTCCTTGCTCCTCTATTTGGCACTTTTGTTTGCCTGATTTTAAATACTGTGATACTTTTATAGTTTGCACTTTATAAAAACCCATGTTTGTCTTTTATTTCAATATATAGTTAATTGTTTTTTCTATATAGCTCTATATTTGACAGCATCTCATATTATATCTACTAAGTTTACTATCATCCTTACGAGAAGATGTTTAATTACTGTTCTATGTTGTTTTATTGTGTTCAATAAAGAAGAAAAAAAGACTCATGTGCATTGCAGAGCTAAAATCTCACACCATCCGCTGGAACAGTTTGAAAGAGCGGATTATTTTCGCGGGTCTGCCGAGGTGAAGAGCTGTAAAGCTCACTCATACATCGACTCAGCGGTGAATGAAAACATTGTAAAAACCTGTTAAGTTGACTGTAAGGCAGCTAATATTTGTGTTAATTGGCGCTGATTACCATCAGCGCCAATTAACACAACGCACCTGCACTAGCAGGTAACCCACTAACAATGACTCCATTCGGGATTTTAACAGCCGACCTTTGTACAAAATCCATATTGGACGTAATTTCAGTATTGATATTGTAACTAACTGGCTCCTGGCTGGCTCGCCAATTCTGTAACCCTTGAAGCAAAGTAGCAACAGAGCACAGTATTGTATTTATATTGCATTGAATTCAATTCAATTCATTACAATTACATTTTTTTATATAGCGTGTAATACAACAAAAGTTGTCTTCAGACGCTTTCCAGAGACCCAGAACATGAACATAAACCCCTGAGCAATTATTACATAAACAATGGCAGGTAAAAACTCCCCTAGTGGGAGAAAAGCCTTAAGCCAAACAGTGGCAAGAAAAACTCACCTTTAGGAGGAAGAAACCTGGATCAGGACCAAGACCTGGACCTGGACCAGGATCATAAGGGGGGACCCTCCTGCCGAAGGCCAGACTGGGGGGGTCGGGGACGTCAACAGCACACAGCAGGAAGGTGGAAGCAGGAGCGGGATGACCAGGGGTGGGGACCGCAGACCAGCACGCAGCTTCCAAAGCTCCGGCCCATTCAGCCAGCCCCAGGTTGGGGTGCAGGGTCGGGGAAAGGTTGAGAAGGGGCAGGGCCAGGGAGAGGAGTCTTGACGGACAAATCTCCTCCCCTGCCTGACCGGGCCGTTACCCTGCCCCTGTCACTCCCATGCTGCAGGATCCGGTGTTGTGCATTCAGAGATGCTCTTCACCACCGGCAGAAGATGCTGCACCATGTACAAAAGAGAAAAAAAAGAAAAGAAAAGGTGGGCCAGCACAAGAAACGACAGGAGTGATGAACAAAAATGATAGTTATGAGATACTTATAATGAATAAAAATGGAAATGGAGAAGAGAGGAAGGGAAGAGATGAGGAGAAGAAAGGTGAGAGGCACCGCCCAGTGGATCATGTCGGTGCCCCCCTGCAGCATAGGCCTATACCAGTTCAATACCAGTGCAACAGCAGTGAAATACCAGTTTAGGGAACACCAGTGCATTACCAGTTCAATACCAGTGCAACACCAGTGGAATACCAGTGCATTACCAGTTTAGGGAATACCAGAGCAACACCAGTGCAGTGCTACTGCAACACCAGTGAAATAACAATGCAATGCCAGTGTAGCCCAGGCTCTATAATGATACCCTTTTAATATAAGAACTGTCCCTTTAAAATAGTTTATTTCATTTGCCCAGTAAACTAGTCATTAAAATCCTTAAAACAATTCATTTTATTTGGAAGTAAATAAATAATTCATTTTAATTTATAAGCACTAAAAACTGTTAAGTGTGTATCTAAAAATATAATTTGGAGTACATGTCGTTCATCTGTTAAATAAATCAGTAATCTCCATGAGCCTCATCTGATCGGCCCTCGTTTCCACTTCCTGTCACAACGCTGCGTGTTACGAAATGGTCGACTCGTGTGAGTTTATGTGTCCTGTGTCCAGAAACGTCTGGTTAGAATTAAGAAACTGGTTACTACTTAGAATAGAGGACATACCAGTCTTTGATAGCTATCATATTTATTTCTATATAGATAACTTGAAGTCGAATGTATCTGACATGATAAATATAGTTATTCTCATGGGTAAATATATTTATTGTAGTAAGTGGAGGAATAGCAAAGCCTCCTTTGATTGGTTTTGAAATTATTTTAAATTATTCTTCTTATCCCTAAGAAAAATAGACTCCAACAAAATGGCTAAAAAGATTTGTGACGATATATCTTGTTTTCTGCTTTTTTGATGCCTAAGTCCTTGCTCCTCTTTTTGGCACTTTTGTTTGCCTGATTTTAAATACTGTGATACTTTTATAGTTTGCACTTTATAAAAACCCCTGTTTGTCTTTTATTTCAATATATAGTTAATTGTTTTTTCTATATAGCTCTATATTTGACAGCATCTCATATTATATCTACTAAGTTTACTATCATCCTTACGAGAAGATGTTTAATTACTGTTCTATGTTGTTTTATTGTGTTCAATAAAGAAGAAAAAAAAAGATGTGCATTGCAGAGGTAAAATCTCACACCATCCGCTGGAACAGTTTGAAAGAGCGGATTATTTTCGCAGGTCTGCCGAGGTGAAGAGCTGTAAAGCTCACTCATACATCGACTCAGCAGTGAATGAAAACATTGTAAAAACCTGTTAAGTTGACTGTAAGGCAGTTAATATTTGTGTTAATTTGCTGATGGTAATCAGCGCCAAATTAACACAACACACCTGCACTAGCAGGTAACCCACTAACAATGACTCCATTTGGGATTTTAATAGCCGACCTTTGTACAAAATCCATATTGGACGTAATTTCAGTATTGATATTCAAACTAACTGGCTCCTGGCTGGCTCGCCAATTCTGTAACCCTTGTCACAAAGTAGCAACAGTGTCAGTGGTTGACATTTCCCCAGTTTGCGTTTCTGTTTTGCCCCGCCTGTCTTCCATCTGCCCTGATTGTTCACACCTGTATCTCGTTACTCCCTTGTGTATCTGGTCTTGTCTTTCCCTTGCTCCTTGTGGTTCCGTCCTGTTTCTTTCCTCCATGTGTCCTGCCAAGTTTTTGCTTAAGGTTTTTGATCCCTGCTTTTGATTCTGCTAAGCAGCGCTTTGTTTTTTGTTTTTTTGTAAAATAAACCCTTTTTTGTTGAACTCCTGCCTCTCGCTCTCCTGCATCTGGGTCCTCACCACACCATCCTGACAACAGAGCACAGTATTGTATTTATATTGAACATTATTTACACCTAACAGTGCTAGTTATCTGACATTGTGTTTTATGATACTAATTGGTTTGTTAGCTTGAGCCTAGCCACTTAGCTGGCATGATTGGTGGGTATTCTGTGGAGACTATAAAGATACTGATTTTCTTGTTTGTTGTTTAAAAGACAAGATGTTATTTTTCTAAATTGTTAACTACAGATGTTTAAAAGAAAAGCTTATATTGAGACTATTTTAGTTATTTGTAATTCATGTTTATGGTAATTAAAGAGGTTAATTTTTCGTGCAAAATTAAAAGAAAAATCTTCCCCTCTCAAATATTTTTACTTATGCATGGCCCTGATACAAATCTTTGTTAACAGAAATGTTGAAATGTAATATTTATTTTACACATTTTTACAGCATTGGAAAATGTTAAGAATGTTTGTGTCATGTATTTCCTCCTACAGAAACCATATTAAAACAAAAAATATATTTCCCTCCCCCATCTATTTCCATTTTCAAACATTTTTGAAAAAGCTCCAGGAGCCACTAGGTCAGCGCTGAAGAGCCGCATGTGGCTCTCGAGCTGCGGGTTGCCTACCCCTGGTCTAACAAGTTATTGTATTGTTTACTGTCCTGTCAACCTGCAAAAATGAGTGGCCACAAAAACCATTGCTGTCTGTGTCATTATTGATGTTCAACAGACTGGCTCTCAAAAACTTAGTGTCTTCTGATACTGGTCCAGTTATTATATTGAACATTATTAACCTGTGCTCTGTTGCTACTTTGTGACAAGGGTTACAGAATTGGCGAGCCAGCCAGGAGCCAGTTATTTTGAATATCAATACTGAAAATACATCCAATATTGATTTTGTACAAAGGTCGGGTGTTAAAATCCCGAATGCAATCATTGTTAGTGGAATAACCCAGGTTGCAGATCAGGATGAGCAGGTTATTGACATCCTTATTTTTATTTTTTTTTCACCTTGTCTGCACACATATTAATGGTTAATACCATGCTGGTAAAAAGGCATATATATGTGCACTATATGTGTTACTATATTTAATATAAATATATATATATATATATATATATATATATATATATATATATATATATATATATATATATATATATATATATATATATATATACGCATACACATACATATATATACACATACAAACCCAGTGTTTTTTTGTTTTTTTTTTGGGGGGGGGGTGACATCCACTGCTAAACCAGGAAGCAAGAACACATGTGCCCACACGTCGGGCACTGGAAATCTGCAACAAAACCCACAAATGAAACACGAAACTGACACGGAACCAACCAAAACACGAGCAGCAATTGACCCAAATCTCGAGATCCGATCACAATCTGAGTAGAGCCGGCCCTGGAAAGGCGCCCACGCTGCCCCGCCGGCCGTCCAAGCCGACGGGGGCCGCCCCTCCAAGCCGGGCCAGGGCCCCACCGTACCTCCATGGGCGGCCCCAACACCGTCGGAGCTTCTGTTGTTAACGGACTGAAATCAGTGACCTGTGGGTGTGAAGTTCACACCCACAGGTCACTGGTTTCAGTCCATTAACAGAGACAAAATCTGTGAACGTGGTTCTCCAACAACGAGCCGGTCCTCCACCGAAATGTATGAACATTTCAGGATTATGAATTACAAGTGAAAGCAAGACTTTGGTTTCGTCCTGGGGCCAGAGTTTTTATGACTGGTACTGCCTCTTAGAACAGACTCCCCGGGGGTTTACGACACCTAGGAGGGGGGTCAGGCGCAGTATAGCCCCCACAAACCCAGCAGGGTTCCCGCCAGACCTGGAGGAACAAAGGAAAAGACAACGCAAAGGGACCAGGAACAGACTCCCTGGGGTGACGACACCAGGGGGGGTTCAGACTAAATGGAGCCCCAGGAAGCGAGCCCTGAAGGGGGGGACTGTCCCTCTCAGTAAAACCGCCCCAAGCCCAAAAGCGGGAAGCACCCAATCACTTGCCAGGGGCTGGTGACATCACGCAGCCCGCGGAACTCAAACTCCCGTCCTGCCCAGTGCTCACTCTCTCTCCCTCAGCCAGCGGACCGGACAAGACGTGCCTGCCGACGGTGCAGCCGCTGCCGCATCTACTCCCCGAGAGCCTGGGGTGGGGGGGGAGCCGTTCCGGACCTGCATTAACAGGCCGGGCGTAAAATCCGATACCAGAGCGCGGCGCTCTCAACTCTCTGTCTGCTAACTCCTTTCTTCCTTTGAGCACTTTCCCCACACCAGGGACCGTGCGTCCAGGACGGCTGCTCCGCCAGAACCCGCCGTAGAAGCTCCAGCCTTGGACCCGCGAACCCCTCCCGCAGCCCGGCGGCACACACGGGACGTGAGCCGACGTTCCGAGGGAGGAACCGGCCCCCCCCGTCGCATCGAGGCCGGTGTTGAGGCCGCGGTCAGGACCAGAGAGCCGGCGTGAGGCGCCGCTGCAGCAACTGTTGCCCTTTTCTTTTTGAAGTAGGAGCAGGACAGAGACTGAGGGACCGCTCGCTATCGGAGCATCCCCGCAGGAAGCGATCGGCGGTGGGGTCAAAGCTGAACCGGACCTCTCCGACACCGGGAACCCCCGGCAGGAACCCGGTCACCACCGACAGAGCCCGCAGCCCAGATCCAGAATCCAGAGGAGACGTGAGGTGGCGTGTGGGCGATCAGTCAGTTAGAACGGTGTAAAGCTGAACTTATGTTTAATGAGATTACTGTATGCGTATTACTGTACGTTATCATTGTTGTGTTCTTTATCATCTTTATTATTATTACATTTAATTCTTTTCTTTTCATTCCATGCATTTAACGTTTATGTTTCATTTTATTGATTGTTGTTTTTCTTGTTAGTTAATGGTTTTATAATAATGTCGTGTGCCATCAGATTTATTCGGGTATTTATTTACATCCCTTTTGATACCCGTATGTAAATAAATTCTGATTGATTCTTAATGAGTGGTTGTGTTATTTGATGCAAGATTTGGTCACAGGTTGATTTGTTTAAGCAGAGCCCAGTGTTCGGATATCACGCCTTCACTGTTATTCTGTAAGATTTGCTGTTCTGCAGGATAATTCAAAAATCATATGAGACTGATTTTCTGCTGTTTTAGTTATCGAATCCCATCGGAGTAAGGCCCGGTGGTGGTGCCCCGAGAATTATCATTTTGATAATATGATTTGATAAATAGTCAACTTTATTAATTATTAATAATTATTAATAATATTCATTAATAGCCTTGAATAACTAATCAGCCAAGCTACCCGAGTCGCACAACACAGGGAAACATGTAAAACCTGCAGGACACGACCCAGGATCGATTGATTTGATTTGCATTCATTTGTTATAGAGGGATAATGTACATTAATGAACATTTTTAAAATGTAAATGCACCCAATTGTAGCCAAAAGGTTAATTTCCATTGGCAGTCCAACCCCTGCCAGAAGGAACACAAGGCGTAGTAATAAAAGCAACAAATGACAGTAACAACAAATACATGTCATAGGTACAATATTTAAAAGTAACAGTACACATAACTCCTTCCCTCCCCCCCACACATACACGATTTGTTTGTTTTAGCAAAAAACATAGCGACAGTTTTAGAGAACGTTTGTAACGTTTACCATGACCTTTGTAAACTGAGCAGCCTCAGAGTTGTCTTTACCCTTTACAAACATCACGGTATCATCAACATACATAATGACCTCACATCCTCATCACACTGATGGTAGATCGTTTATGTACAGACTGAAAAGGATTGGACCCAGGATTGAACCTTGGGGAACACCTGTGACAAGATCTTTGAAAGTAGATTTTATATTTTGTATTTGAACACACTGAGATCGTTTAGTGAGATATGACTTGAACCAGTTGGAGTTACACTGAGAAAAATTAAATTGGCCAAATTTAGACTGAAGGATATTATGATGAACAGTGTGAAAGGCTTTACGAAGATCTAAATAAATTGCGCCAACGACACCCACTCTGTCCATTAGAGACATAATGGAGGACCAGGATTACCCACCCCTGGTTTAAATCACATAAAGCCCCGAAACATGTGAAATAAAGTTGATCTTTACCTTCAAAGTGAAGCAGTAAAGTGATGAAAAGCTGCAGCCGTGGAGTCATTCTGTCTCTGCCGGAGGAAATTATACTTTTCTCTGCTTGTCCTCTCTATATGAACATGTTAGTTCCTTTTTCTTTTTAACTTGTTGGCTAAAAACATCTTCACACCAACACCCACCGTCCTCACACACTGTAAATCCTCTGAACACACAACCAGCAAGAGTTCAAGTTCAAAGTTTAGGTGGACGGACGGATTATCTGAACACCTAAACATCTGAAACAGAATCTGTCGTTCTTTCGTTCGTTCGTTCCTTTTCGTCTATTTCGGACATGTATGTAGGAAAACAAATCCAGGTTACATTCCACCACACAAAGAAAACCAACATCAAAAAACATTTTTCAGTTACATGTTCCACAGTTGAATTCCACAAACTGATACACAAAAACCTATTTTTGTTGTACGCACAACAATATTTTATTTCCCATCAAATCCAGTCGTGGTGTCGATCTGTCTCTGGTCAGTGATATAAATACTTTTTCTCTTCTGCAGGTCTGTAGGCCCATCTGATGATGCAACTTCCTGTATTGTGCATGAACGTGTTCATGTCCCTCCATGTACTCCTCTAGTTTTTTGAATTCCTGTTTTTTGTTCTGCCTTGGTGACACCCAGCCTGTTCCCGGACCCTGCCTGTTCCTGGACCCTGCCTGTTTCTGGATCCTGCCTTGTCTCCTGCTCTCCGTTGCCTGACTTTGTCTTCCGAACTTGACACCGATTGCTGCCTGATCCTTGTCTTGCATTCCTGCCTGCTCTTCGTCCCCGTTGAGGGTAATAAAGTAAACCAGACAAACTACCACCGTGTGCTCCGTGTGCTGCATTTGGGTCCAAAACCTCCCCCCGTAACACCCCCTTCCTCAACTAGGCAGACAGATAACTCCTTCCACACACTGTAGCGCAGGGGTTCTTAACCTTTCTGACCTTGGGGCCCAATTTTTTCAGTACAGAGTGGCCCGGGGCCCGTTAAATATTAACACTGTATAGCAGGGGTATTCAACTTTAAGAGGTCCATTTAGAGAAAATTTACTCAAGCGAAGGTCCAGAACATCACAATATATATATATATATATATATATATATATATATATATATATATATATATATATATATATATATATATATATATATATATATATATATATATATATATTCATTCAAGTAACCTCATAGTTGTATCAACATCTGCATCTGACTGTTATATTAAAAAAGCACATATTGGCCCATTAACATGTGTAACTTCAATTACACATATTTTTTTCTCTTAAAAATAAAATTGATTTTATTTTATTTTTCAAATGCTATCTTATTTTATTTCTTTACCAGCAGTTTGAATTTCCCCTTTTCTTTGTTAATTGTCTCAACACATTTTTATAATAAATGAATATAAACACATCTTAACAATTGAACAGTTTTGCAGTTTTTCTTTCTTCCCCTTATAATCTTATGTCCTCACTTTCTGTCGTTCAGTGAGAGAACTGAGCTTTCTCCTGCCAGAACTTAAATCTGGGCTGGATGGTGTCAGGTTCTCATGAGAAGGTGCTCATTGATGAGCCTGGAACGATATTTAGTTTTATTTAGCTTCTCAGCTCTGTAAGAGTCAATTACTTATTAACTAATTACTTACTAAGTAATTTACTAAGTTTTATTTACATTAATAAGTTGTCAGGACTGCGCGTGTCGGATTTCATCCGAGCCTGATCGGCTGCGACGAGCACGAGCCTGCAGCTCTCTGGTCGCGCTGCAGCAGAGTCACTTTGCAATGCTTTTGCGAGCCCGAACAGTCCAGCCCACACATCTACATCTACAATCCTTCAGCAGTAACGACGGAGCCGCCCGAGCGGCACCGACCTCCCCGGCCGCGGGGACGCGTCGGGATTAATGATCACGCCGCGCTCGCTCGCTCTGGGCGCAGACCCAAGTAATCGATCCCTGATCCTGGCGGATCTAAACCTACTCTGTGCAAAATGAAGGATTTTCTCTATAAATACACACCATTTCTCTTACTATTACACGTACAGCTAGCTGAGGGTCTTCTTCTCCTCATTTGGTCGGGAGTTGCTATGCAGTCCCGCGGCCCACACGTACAAAACTGATTTTCTTTTCGCGGCCCACTAGATGGCGCTCGCGGCCCAAGTGTGGGCCGCGGCCCTATGGTTAAGAATCACTGCTGTAGCGGATAATGATGGCTTTATTGTGTACAGCATATGAATTGGGTAAAACTGAAATAAAAAGAATACAACAATGAACACTTATTGGATAAACCCCATCAATCAACATATTTCTAAAGGTTTAAAGGTATAAAGCACGTGAGGTTACAAATATAAAGCTGCAATATAGCTGACAGAGCACTACAAATGGTTTTAGTTGACTGAACTACAACTGATAAACAGCATGAAACAAAATACAAGCTCAGATTAAAACAAATGTAACTTCAATATAATACATGTATCTTAAAACCGTACTAACAGACAATTCCTTCATTAACTGATTCTCCAAAAAAGGATGGAGATCAAGAGGATGTTCTTAATCTTTGTGACATTACGGAGATGGAAAAATGCTATTTTACAAATATGATTAATATATGCATGAAACTAACAGGAATAAAGAGAGATGATCCCAGTTTAGGAGATTTAATACATCGTTAGCATGCTAGCGGCTCAAACATCCATCAGGCTCCTCGATGCAGGAGTGACGCCGAGGAAAAGCTGCAGAGGATTTTTGAAGATCACAAAATGATGAAGACTAAACACTATGATTGTCATAAATAGAGCTGAGCTTTCAGAGACCAAACATCCGTCTGCTGCTCTGTAGCCAGGCTAACGCTAATGTTTCCATCACACACAGCTGATTTATTGATCTGTGGATCAGACAGAAGCAGGCAGGTCTTCATCGTCTTCATAGTTCACCACATCATCATCATCTTCATCCCTGTTCACCTGTGGAAACATACAATGTTCTTGTAATTCATGTTTTCACCACCAGAGGGAGATCAAGATCATATTTACATGATAATGGACCATTCTTAATGGTTCCTGTGAAATTGATCTACAATTATAAACTCTTTTATATCAATATCTGAATGAAAACCAGAAAAATCATACATTAATAACATTTATGAAAGTTAGCAGCTATAAATGCTATTTAACGTCTTGTTAGTCAACTGAGCCAACAATAATAGAATAGAATAGAATAGAATAGAATAGAATAGAATAGAATAGAATAGAATAAAAAGCCTTTATTATCATTATACTGGTACAATGAAATTAGGCAGCAGCTCCGTCAAAGTGCACACTCGCAAAGACTATGTAAACAAGTACTGTAAACAACAAAATGAAAAGAGGAAACATAAATATATGTATATATATATATATATATATATATATATATATATATATATATATATATATATACAGCTTTGGGGAAGAAGCTAACGCTGAGTCTGTTTGTTCGGGTCCATATGGACCTGAAGCGCCTCCCAGAGGGCAACAGGTCAAAGAAGTGGAAACCGCGGTGGGTGTTGTCCTTTAAAATGTTCCTTGCCCTGTTGAGGCAGCAGGAGCTGTAGATGTCAGACAGGGAGGGCAGAGAAGGAAGAGGGCAGCCCATGATCTTCCGTGCTGTGTTTGCCACCCTCTGCAGCCTCTTCCTGTCTGCTTCCGTGCAGCTGGAGTGTCACACTGTCACGGCGTGGGTCAGCAGGCTCTCTATGGTGGACCGGTAGAAGGTCACCAGCAGCTGTGTGTTTAGGTTCTCCTTCCTGAACACCCTCAGGAAGTGTAGCCACTGCTGTGCCTTCTTGACCGGTGCAGTGGTGTTGACAGAGTAGGAGAGGTCTGCAGTGATGGGGACGCCCAGGAACTTGAAGGACTGCCCTTGCTCCACACATTCATCGTTGATGTGCAGGGGGGCGGGACAGGCTTTGATGTGCTTTAAGACCAGTTTCTCAAAGCACTTGGTGACGACTGGGGTGAGTGCTACAGGGCGGAAGTCGTTGAGAGTTGCAGTGGGTGATTTTTTTGGGGATCGGGATGATTGTAGCTGATTTCAGGCAGGGTGGGATAACAGCTTGGGCCAGAGACAGGTTGAAAATTGTCGTGAAAACCTCAGAGAGCTGGTTGGCACAAGCACTGAGCACCTTCCCAGGTACTCCATCTGGACCTGCAGCTTTCCTGGTGTTCACTGCACGGAGCACCCGTTTCACGTCCTGCTCCTAAAGAGTGAGTGGGGGGTGCTGGTGGCTGGTGGGGGCTGTAGTGGTGGTTGTGGTGATGATGTGGTTGAGGGCTGTGTTTGGGACTCAAAGCGAGCAAAGAAGCTGTTAGCCTCTTCTGCCAAGGCCGCATCTGAGTCCCCGGGTGACACAGCACAGCCTTTGTAGTTGGTGATGGTCTGAATGCCCTGCCATACCTGCCGGGGGTTGTTATGGTGGTCCTCTAACTTCCTCTTATAGTCCGCTTTGGCAGCCTTGATGCCTCTCCTCAGGTCAGCGCGAGCGGCGTTGTACAAGGCTCTGTCACCTGACCTGAAGGCTGAGTCAAAATATTAAATATTAGTGAAGATACTCACATACTGCTGCATTGGCAACTGAACATCTGGAACAAAGAATGTTAAATTCTTAGGGCCAAATCCACAAAGAATAAATTGCGCCCGCAAATAGCGCTGTGAATTGCGCCGCATTTGCGCCCGTGATTTGCCCCGCTTTAAGGTTCTATTCACAAAAGACTTTGCTCTAATGATATGCCGGCGCAAACACGCCCATAAAGTTTTGCAGCTGAGTGCAATTTTCCCTTGTCTGAGTAAGTGAGCAAAGAAAAGCTGTTTCTAGCAGGCCCGGTTCTACGAGGGTGCATAAGCATGCATTGCACCCTCAGTTTATGTGTTTGCATGCTCAGTTGAAAAGATGAAAAGAAAACTGACAAATGCGCGCTTGTTAAGCCTGATTTATGGTTCCGTGTTAAATCGACGGCGTAGCCTATGGAGTAGCCGTCGTAAGCTCTGCGTTGGTGCAACGCGGAACCATAAATCAGCCAGTGTCCGTCACTCATCTGCGTCCAGCAGTTTCCTGCACCAGCAAGACGCTGCTCTCTGCTGCTCCGTTAACACAAAGTAACCATGGATATTCGGAAGTGGTTCAAGCACAACCACGCCAGCAAATTTACAGGACTGTCTCAGAAAATTAGAATATTCTGATAAAGTCCTTTATTTTCTGTAATGCAATTAAAAAAAACAAAAATGTCATACATTCGGGATTCATTACAAATCAACTGAAACATTGCAAGCCTTTTAATATTTTAATGTTGCTGATTATGGCTTACAGTTTAAGATTAAGATTCCCAGAATATTCTAATTTTTTGAGATAGGATATTTGAGTTTTCTTAAACTGTAAGCCATGATCAGCAATATTAAAATAATAAAAGGCTTGCAATATTTCCGTTGATTTTTAATGAATCCAGAATGTATGACATAAGCTAATGAAATGTCAAATGTTAAAAGGCTGTGCGCATTTACGCACAAGGCACAGCACCAGTAACTTCATTAACACCGGATCGGGATCAGATCAGGATCTGACGGTAATTCATGTTCTGTGTTTTGCTACACACACCTACAGGTCAGCTGTTAAACACACACATTCTAGATTTATATGTTTATATGGTGGAATTGTTTGTAATAAAGCAGCCCCTTACTGTATGGATGAATCCTGAACTCCGTCCTGTTATTTTTATTTTTAAATCCGAGATAAGTCCACAACCCCACTTGATCTGACTGTGTACAGTCATGTCTGAATGTAGATTTCACCCTTAATATCATTCAGTATCACACAGGCTGGAATGATATTGAAGAGAGAGAGAAACAGAGACAGACGGGGAGTGAGGAGTGAGTTTGCGCGCAGTTAATACACGCTTCCAAAAGACGGTATTTGCTCCACTATTTTTGCGTGTGGCAAATAGCGCTGGCCTTTGTGAATTAGACGGTTTTTGCAACGAGGCTTATTTGCATAGAAAGGGGGCAATTTTGCGCCGAATGTATGAATATTACCTAATTTACATTACACTATTTGCTTGGCAGCGCAGTTTGTGGTGCAATTCGCCCTTTGCGGGTGCTTTGTGAATTAGACGCTCTCTTTTTGTCTCATTTGCACCGGTTTAGCGGCCGCAAAAGCCACGCAATCCTTTTGTGGATTTGGCCCTTAGAGTTAGTTGACAAGATTACACATTTATTATCTTTATCCTGTCATTATTATTAATAATAATCTAACTTCTGATTAACTTTCACAAACAATCACATCTTTAACTGTCCGGATTTGACATGTTCCTGTTTTATTTTGAAGCCCATGTCTTTGTGTTTGAGTTCTGTCTTGACCTTCCTGTTTCCACCTGCCCTGATCGTCTGCATCTGTGTCTCCCTAACCCTTGTGTATATCTGGTCTTGTCTTTCCTCTGCTCCCTGCTGGTCCGGAATGTTTCTACCTCCATGTTTCCACAGTCAGTTTTTTGTAATTTTTGGATTCTTGTTCATGTTTTGTGTTTTGTATCCTGCTCTCCTGCATCTGGGTCCTCACTACAACCTTCCTGACAGAACGGAGCAGCCAGAATGGACCCAGCAGGAGAAAGTTTTGCCTTCTGGCAATATGTGTACCGGGAGGCAGAACACACCAGTTCCTGTTCCAGTGGTGGTCCTGGACACATCGGTTCCTGTTTTGGCGGTGGTCCCGGACGCATCAGTTCCTGTTCCTGTTTCGGCGGTGGTCCCGGACACATCAGTTCCTGTTCCAATGATGGTCCAGGATAGACTTCGGCCGACGCCCAGGCCTCTGGCGAGGACCCGGCATCCCCCTCAGCCGGCCCCTCAGACTCTTTGTCCCTCCAAGCCAAGTTCCACACCACAGCCCAAGCCAAGGTCCCGAGGACGGCCTCCCGAACTGTCTCGCCGGTCGGTGTGTTGGCCTGGGTTTTGTATCCTGCTCTCCTGCATCATCCTGTCAAGTTTCTCAATAAAACCATCATGCAGGAGGAGGAACTTTGGGGAAGCTCAGGAGTTCTCAATGAGAGCCTCGTCACTCTGCACTCCTCTGCTCCTCCCTTCTGCAGAAGTGCGTTAAAACCATTCCAAGCAGTATTTGTGTCTTTCCGAACTTATGTAATGTTGATTTAGACCTAACACAGGATTTGACATGTTCCTGTTTTATTTTGAAGCCCATGTCTTTGTGTTTGAGTTCTGTCTTGACCTTCCTGTTTCCATCTACCCTGATCGTCTGCATCTGTGTCTCGTTAACCCTTGTGTATATCTGGTCTTGTCTTTCCTCTGCTCCCTGCTGGTCTGGACTGTTTCTACCTCCATGTTTCCACAGTCAGGTTTTTTGTAATTTTTTTGGATTCTTGTTCATGTTTTGGGTTTTGTATCCTGCTCTCCTGCATCTGGGTCCTCACTACAACCTTCCCGACATTAACTGCTTCATTCTAGTTTGATAAAATGCTGTTTGTTGATTTTGTTTCAGAGTTCAACTCAATCTAACTTCAGAAACTAAATAAAAACCTGAAAGGCCGGTCAAACACACCTGTTTGATTTCTGGGATTGTTCCTTTTAACTTTGATCCTGTAAATGGTAAACATAACGATGCTGACCAGAACCACCATCAGCCCCCTTACCACCCATCCAATAATCAATCCGGTATAATCTGGAATCAAATGATTCAACAAAATGGTCAGAAAGTCAATATCAACACTTTAACTGATTACAAGTGTAAAGTCTGAATGATGACATCCAGTTTTTATTATCTCCATGATTTCAGGGTCTTACCTGTAAAGTCCAGCGTGTATTCAGCATCTATCTCCACTCTGTCTCCTTCAACAACCTGGCAGGTGAATCTTCTCTTGGAGCGTCTCTGATGTTTCACCATCAGATCAGAAACACAGTTGTTCTGTCCTCCAGACACAAACCCATCACCTTCACCAAGCAGCACACTTCCTGTCTCATCCACCCAGATGATGCTGTTCTGCTCACAGGGACCGAAGTAACGGTCTCTCACCAGAGAACAGCGTAATGTCACGTTTCCATCCCTTCCTGGATCCACATCTGGTGGAGATGGAGAGACTGGAAGGAGACAAAACACTGTAGTTTCACTCAAAAACCTTATTTCTAACATGTGATGAACTATTCTTCATCTTACCGTTTCAGCTTTGCTGAGTTATGTAAGGGATAATGACCGACGAGGTGCACATTATCAGAAATATATGGAGGACGGGGGGGTGTGAACCGTCGGCGGTTTGCCTCTGTGAAGTCCATATATTTCTGTTAATGTCCACCTGGAAGGGCATTATCCCGCTTATACCACGGTCACTTACCAAAAAACAAAAATATAAAGAGGGTCTGACTAATACCTGGAACAATCACTACCATCCCTAAAGAACCTGGTAGTTTTTACCACCTGAGGGTCTGACTAATACCTGGAACAATCACTACCGTCTCATAAGCTCCTTAATGGAACCAGTG
Source organism: Cololabis saira (assembly GCF_033807715.1). Lineage (NCBI taxonomy): Eukaryota > Metazoa > Chordata > Actinopteri > Beloniformes > Belonidae > Cololabis > Cololabis saira. Next base: position 40,837,169 of record NC_084604.1, on the reverse strand, counting down.
TTGATTCTCCAGTAACTAGGATGGACCTGAGATACGACTTAGCAACGGGAGATATTCTAGTCCGCTCCGCTATGCTACAGTAACAAACAGGACATATTTTTGTTTCAAAGAATCAAAGTCCACAGATAGTTTCCTAAACTGTTTTATCAAGCTACAAATATTATCAATCATTGCGTAATGAGTAATGATGACAGTTTTTTCCTCCGTCCCGTTCAACGGCAGGATCCAAAGAGGGAAACCCTTCCTGGGACGGACAAACCCAGCAAGGGTTGGCTGTTTTTGGTTGCACTGTTTCCCACACAGTCCAAATACTCACTTGTTAAAACACTGAGATACACAACGGTGTTGTACTTGTCCCTCAGCCGGCTCTCGTAGAGACCAGCGTCTCCAGCGGTGATGTTGGTGATGATCAGGGAGCAGTTCCTGTCCATCCTGCCAGCTCCAGAACCAAACTCCTCATGAGACGCTGAACTTGTGTCTCTGCTGTAAATCCACTCAACATCGGAGCAGTTGGAAGACGATAAGTCAACGTTATTCTGCAAAGCTACGTCATCTCCAGCCCTGTGGTAGAGAATGATTGTTCTCACGCCGGTTCCTGCTGCAGAGAAAAACCAAATAAGATATTTTATGCAGATATTTAGGTTTGTCAACTCAGAAAAGCAACATTGGACTTTAACAAGCCCTTACTTCATTTTCATTAACTATTCCAGTTCACCTAGTTTCCTGGGTCCTGATGTACAAAACGTGCGGCGCACAAAAAACGTGCGTTCGCCACTTTCAACGCTCACGGTCGGATGTACAAAGAATGACGTGAACGTAGAAAGCTGTGGTCCTTCACTCACACATTAAGGCTGGTTCACGCACTTTTCTGAGGTTTCCGTTGGCGACACTCACTGGTGATGCAGTGAAGTGCAGAATATGAGGAAACGCAACGTCAACAATAAGTTCACGACCACGTGAAGGACACGACAGTCCCCACATCACCAGATAAGTTACACAAGAGTGGAGCTGCAACAATCTCACAATCAACCACATGATCTGAACAAACAACTAAAGGAGCTCAATGATGGAACCTGCAAATCCTGATGGAGCTTTGGCTCCGTTAGAGGAACCTGCTGATGATCAGATCACACCGACCTGCTGGTCCAGGACTAAGACTGGACCATCAGCTGGTTTAGTCTGGATCTGCTGGTCCAGGACTAAGACTGGACCATCAGCTGGTTTAGTCTGGATCTGCTGGTCCAGGACTAAGACTGGACCATCAGCTGGTTTAGTCTGGATCTGCTGGTCCAGGACTAAGACTGGACCATCAGCTGGTTTAGTCTGGACCTGCTGGTCCAGGACTAAGACTGGATCATCTCTGTCAGGTCACCATGACGACCGTATGGGACGACTACTGGAGATTAAAGCCAGATCCTAAAACATCCCATAACTGTGTCTGGACAGAAAAACATTAAAATACATTTTGCAGCGAAAAACTGGTTCTGTAAAGTTGTCTTTTAAAATAAAACTAAGATGTCACGGAAAGGTTGGTTGGTACGAACTGATGTGACTCAGCAATGATGAATAAAGTTGTTATTGAATGTTTAGGAAACTTTCAGAGTCTGATATGGAGTCAGTTGCAGGTGCTGCAGGTCCAGAAAGTGTTTCTCCAGTGATGGACCGGGACCTGGACCAGTCTCTCCTCCTGCGGATGCAACACTCCGAGTTACAGCAACTTTATTCTTTATTTCTCACGTTTGCACACTGTTAACCTGAATAAGTTCACAGAACTCAAACATTTTTGTGTAACTGGATGCACCAAAATACTCACTCACTCATCACTCATCTTCTTCCACTTTATCCGTTACCGGGTCGCGGGGGCAGCAGCCTCAGCAGAGATGCCCAGACTTCCCTCACCCCAGACACCTCCTCCAGCTCTTCCGAGGGGAGTCCGAGGCGTTCCCAGGCCAGCCGAGAGACATAGCCTCTCCAGCGTGTCCTGGGTCTTCCCCGGGGTCTCCTCCCGGTGGGACATGCCTGGAACACCTCCCTAGGGAGGAGGGACATGCCTGGAACACCTCCCTAGGGCGGCGTCCAGGAGGATCTGGTACAGATGCCCAAGCCACCTCAGCTGACTCCTTTCAATGTGAAGGAGCAGCGGCTCGACTCCAAGCTCCTCCCGGGTGACCAAACTCCTCACCCTATCTCTAAGGGAGCGTCCAGCCACCCTGCGGAGGAAACTCATCTCGGCCGCTTGTATCCGCGATCTTGTCCTTTCGGTCACTACCCAAAGTTCATGACCATAGGTGAGGGTAGGGGCGTAGATTGACCGGTAAATCGAGAGCTTTGCCTTTCGACTCAGCTCCCTGTTCACCACGACGGTCCGGTACATCGACCGCATAACTGCGGATGCATATATGCCACTTAGCTCTCGCCTCCTGATTGGGTCAACATGTCTCCTTACGACCTGTCCATTTCCAATGAGGACTGTGCATGATAGGGGCCCTGTGCAGTTCTCAATTGTTCCAGAGATCCATTTCTGGCCAAATCCATAGTTTTTTGTAAAAACTAGATTCCCGGGGGAAAAACTCCTGAGCTTGATGTGCATGTCATGATTAACTTTTTGTTTCCACTGTCTCTTTTCCACCTTAGACTTCAAGTCTGGGAGTAACAGGTCAAAGGCAGACCTTGGCCTCCGTGACATCAGCATTTCAGCCGGGGACAAGCCTGTGGTAGAGTGTGGAGTGATTCTGTAAATAAACAGGAATCTAGACACTTTTGCTTCCAAGCTCTCCTTTCCTCCTTGCATCCTCTTCATCCCCTCCTTAAAGGTCCGAACAGCTCTCTCAGCCAATCGGTTCGATGATGGATGAAAAGGGGCTGACGTTACATGCTTTATCCCGTTTTTAGTCATGAAATCAGCAAACTCAGCACTAGTAAAGCAAGTAGCATTATCACTCACCAACATCTTTGGCAGTCCATGGACACTGAAACTTTGTCTGAGCTTTTCAATAGTTCCATGAGTGGTTGCTGTATTCCCCGGATAAACATCCATCCATTTAGAATGGGAATCAACCAGCACCAGAAACATCTTGCCCAAAAATGGACCAGCATAATCCACATGGAGTCGAGTCCAGGACTTCTCTGGCCATTCCCAGGGATGTAAGTGTGCTGTAGAGGGAGACATGGCATTTTGTTGACATGTAGCACACTGATGTATTTCCCTCTCTACATCCTGATCCATCTGGGGCCACCAGACATATGATCGGGCCAGTCCCTTCATTCTAGACATGCCTGGATGGGACTGATGCAGCAACTTTAACAGTGTTTTTCGCCCTTGCTGAGGAATTATGACTCGAGCACCCCACAGAACACATCCATCTCGCACACTAAGCTCTAAGCGTCGAGTGAAGTAAGGCATGCATTCAGGCTCCACTATAGAAGGCCATCCTTGTAACACATATCCATGCACACGTGACAGTGTCACATCCTTAGCTGTCCAATGTCTTACTTGTTCTGTGGTCACTGATGCATCATCTATTCCATCCAGCATCAACACAAGATCCTCCTTTTCCTCAGCAGGGACTGTTTCTGGCAAGGGAAGTTTACTGAGGGCATCTGCATTCATATGCCGCTTTCCAGGCCTGTATACAATGTGAAACTCATAAGCTCTGAGCCATACAGACCAACGTTGCACTTGTGGAGACACCATCTGAGGAACAGGTTTAGTTCCACTGAACAAGGAGATTAGGGACTTGTGGTCCGTTACAATTGTAAAGTTACGGCCATAAAAGGTATTTGTGGAACCTTTTTATGCCAAAAATCACAGCCAAACCCTCTTTATCCACCTGCGAATATTTCTTCTCTGCGGGGGCCAAGTTCTAGATACAAACCCAATTGGTTTCTCAGTTTCCTCTTCCATGCTGTGGACAACACTGCCCCCACTCCATAGGGTGAGGCATCGCAGGCTAAGATTAAAGGCCTCTCTCCAGAATAATGCACCAAGACATCAGCTGACTTCAACAAGTTTTTGGACCTCCTGAAGGCTTCCTCTTGACGGTCCCCCCAGCTCCAAACCACATCTTTCTTCAGCAAATGATGTAAAGGGGCTAGCAATGTGGAGATATGGGGAAGAAAGCGATTATAATAATTCAACAAGCCCAGGTAGGCCTTGAGCTCTGTCACTGAAGTTGGGGTGGGAGCATCAACAACAGCTTTTACCTTGGCTTCCACAGTGTGAACTCCTTTAGCATCCATTTTATGTCCCAGATACTGAACCTCATCAGCCAGCAAAGTGCATTTGCTTCTCTTTAATCTGAGACCAGCATCTTCTAACCGGTTTAACACCTCCTCCAGAGATCTGAGATGCAATTCTCTGGTTGCCCCGGTAACCAGGATATCATCCAGATACACAGCAACTTGGGGTATGCCCTGGAGAACCCCCTCCATGGTTCTCTGGAAGATGGCAGGAGCTGAAGATACACCAAACGGTAGTCTGTTATATGTAAACATTCCACGATGAGTATTTACAGTTAAGTACTTCTTAGACTTATCATCCATTTGGATTTGTTGATATGCATGACTCATGTCAAGTTTGGTGAACTGTTGCTCCCCAGCTAACACTGCCATCAAATCCTCTACTTTAGGTATGGGGTACTGTTCCAGGGTGGAGACTCGGTTTACAGTCAATTTATAATCTCCACAAAGTCTACAGTCACCATCAGGTTTTAGCAAAGGAACCACAGGAGCTGCCCATTCAGAATACTTAACAGGAGCAATGATGTTTTCTTTTAACAATCTGTCAATCTCAACATCAACTTTGGACTTCATAGCATAGGGAACAGATCTGGGTCTATAAAAGCGGGGAACAGCATCAGCAGGTACATGAATATTAGCTTTGAAACCTTTTAAAGTTCCCGAACTCCTCTTTAAATACTCCCTCATGCTTTTGTAGCACTTGCTCCAGGGTCAGGGGCTGGGAGTAGTGTGCATTATGCACTGGCTCCAGGGTCAGGGGCTGTGGGTGGTGTGCCTGGTACTTTATTTCAGCCCAGTCCAGTATAACATGCTTTATCCACCATCTTCCCAGTAAGTTTGGAACCGTGTCTTTAACTACTATGATGGGCAACATCTTTTCTTGTTGTTTGTAGTTCACCTTCACATACGTTTTCCCCAACACCTTTATCTTTTGCTTTGTATATGTTCTCAACTTAAGTCGAGTTTTCTTCAAGGGAGGGGCATTTTTCACTTTTTCTTTAAACATTTTCATGTTCAGTATGGTGAGACTACATCTAGTATCCACTTCAAATGTAACTGGTTCCTCATTTAGAGTCATGCATACTTTGTAGGGTGGCACACCCTCCTCTTCATCCTCAACCAGGACACTGTATAATGCCTGCCCCTCCTCATCACTCCCCTCTGCCACTCTGGGAGAACAATAATGCACTTTTCTCTCCTGGGTGAAGCGTCTTCCTCTTCCTCTGGGTCTTATGTCAGTTCTCTTTTCAGCATTTAACTTTTTCTTATTTCGACATGCTCGGGCTATGTGTCCAGTCATCCCACATGCATGACATTTTTCCTTTTTGAACTGACAGTCTTCAGGTGCATGATTACCTTTGCAGCGATAACACTCTCTATCCTTTTCTGCACTCCCCTGGCTCTCTCTCTTCTGCCCCATGCTATTTTTTCCTCCAGCCCTCACTGCATTACAGGACATGGCTCCTGCTTTTGCCTGCAAATCCTGCACATTTTTGTTGGCAGATCCCATGGCTTGTGCTAGAGACAGGGCACTTCCAAATGTGAGATTGGTCTCTGACAGTAATCTTCTCTGGATTCGGTCATCATTTATTCCACATACCAGCCTGCCCCGTAACATTTGTGTAAGGGTCACTCCACAATTACAATCTTGTGCCAGTTTCCTTAACTCAGCCACATATTCAGCCACAGATTCAGTGGGTCTTCTCATACGTGAATCAAATTTAAACCTCTGGACAATTTCACTTGGCTTGGGGTTAAAGTGGCTCTTTAATAAAGCTACTAATTTTGCAAAAGTGTTATCTCCAGGTTTTGCAGGACTTAGGAGGTTTCTCATCAAACTGTAAGTTTGTGCTCCCACCACACTGAGCAATATGGACTTCATTTTATCTTCATCAGTGATATCATTTGCAGTAAAGAAGTGTTCCATTATTTCACAGTATTTTCCTCCCAAGCTTGCACTTTTGAATCAAACGGTGGCAGGGATCCTATTGTTGCCATCTCACCTGCATATGTCTTCCCTCCTTCCACCAAAGCCTTTTTCCACCTGGAGTCCAATCATCCAATCAAGCACTCACACAGTAGCCAGTGAGCAGGGCAAAAAAAGCACAAAAAAACACTCCTCCAGTTCATCCTCGTCGCCAATATAATATTGTGACCCTTGGATAATCAAAATAGGACGCAGGAGACCAACAGTATATTTCTAGATACACTGTCCGGATACTACACCCGGGGAGGCTGAGAAGATGTGATCCCCCTGTAGTTGGAACACACTCTCCGGCAATGTTCCCTCTAATTTTTCATGTGTCTGGGCGCACACAAGCTCCCTGAGCAAACTGAGGACGACTGTGAGCAACATCACATATGCACGCTTTATTTTTAAGTATCTCATTACACTTAAAACAAGACTCGTCACTGGAAAAAACAACAATTTTCACCTGTTTCAAGTAAATTTTCACTTGAAATAAGTAGAAAAATCTGCCATTGGGACAAGATTTATCTTCTCATTACAAGCAAAAAAGTCTTGTTCCGCTGGCAGATTTTTCTACTTATTTTAAGTGAAAATCTACTTGAAACAGGTGAAAATTTCGACTTTTTTCTCGAAATTTTGAGAAAAAAAATCGAAATGTCGAGAAAAAAAGTTTTGAGAAAAAAGTCAAAATTTAGAGAAAAAAAGTCAAAATGTCCAGAGAAAAGTTGAGATTTTGAGGAAAAAAAAGTCATCATCAGTTTATGAAAAAAGTTGAAATGTTGACAAAATTTTGTTTTAATTGACCATTTTCACCTGTTTCAAGTCAATTTTCACTTGAAATAAGTAGAAAAATCTGCTAGTGGAACAAGATTTTTGCTTGTAATGAGAAGATAAATCTTGTCCCACTGGCAGATTTTTCTACTTATTTCAAGTGAAAATTTACTTGAAACAGGTGAAAATTGTCAAATAAGTTATTTTTCTGGTGTTATTTTTCTGGTGATGAGTCTAAATGTTGAAATAGCAGTAAAACCACATTCATTGATGAAATGACATAAGGGATGGAAAGGAGGGATGGCAGTTTTACAGGGGGGGATGATTTGGACCGTTTTTATTTCAGGGGGGGATGATTTGGACCGTTTTTATTTCGGGGGGGATGATTTGGACCGTTTTTATTTCAGGAGGGGATGATTTGGACCGTTTTTATTTCAGGGGGGGATGATTTAAACCGTTTTTATTTCAGGGGGGATCATTTAAACCGTTTTTATTTCAGGGGGGATGATTTGGACCGTTTTTATTTCAGGGGGGGGTGCCATCTCCCCTCATCCCCCATTAACTCCAGTACTGCTGGTAGACAGAGTGGATAGCTTTTAGCAGAGGCTTCAGACTTTCTCGTGTCCGGGATCCCCACAGCTCCTTGTATTCCCCAAATCCTTGAATACTTCTCCTCCTCTCGACTCGCGGGACCTCCGTAAACTGATTTATGGTTCCGCGTTACACCAACACAGAGCATACGCCGTAAGGTACGCGGCGACGCGCATGTACGTTGCGCGTTGCCGCGTACCCTACGGCGTAGGCCTTGCGTCGATTTAGCGCGGAACCATAAATCAGGCTTTGCAAGTGAACGTCTCACGAGGGGCAGTCGCGTTGCGACGCCACTGTAGCCAAATCGCAAGGAGAGAACAGAGAACTGAGCTCATAAGAAGTCCCAGTACGCCAGAGGCTAATATTGAGAAGTGGGGGTACTCCGTACCGGCGCGTACCGGCCCACTTAAAGCACTGCGCTGGATAGACTTTCTTGTGCGCTGAGAATATGCGGGCAGTGCGCGATTGCGCACGCGCGCAGCTTAGAGCGAACATTGCTCTCCGGTCCCCTTTTTTAAACAGAGGGACCACCACCCGGGTTTGCCACTCCAGCGGTACTGTCCCCTTCTTCCATGCAATGTCGCAGAGGCGTGAAAGTCTTCCTCCATGGCCTCCCCGAACTCCTCCCAGACCCGAGTTTTTGCCTCCAGGACCGCCCGAGCTGCGACTCGCTTGGCCTGCCGGTACCTATCTACTGCGTCAGGAGTCCCACCGGCCAACATAGGCCGGTAGGACTCCTCCTTCAGTCTGACGGCATCCTGTACTTCCGGTGTCCACCACCGGGTTCTAGGATTGCCGCCACGACAGGCACCGGAGACCTTGCGTCCGCAGCTTCGAGCCGCCGCGTTGACAATGGAGGCAGAGAACATGGTCCACTCGGACTCGATGTCCCCCGCCTCCCCCGGGGTCCGAGAGAAGCTCTCCCGGAGGTGGGAGTTGAAGATGTCCCTGACAGAGGGCTCAGCCAGACGTTCCCAACAGACCCTCACAATCCGTTTGGGTCTGCCCGGTCTGTCCAACCTCCTCCTCCGCCAGCGCATCCAACTCACCACCAGGTGGTGATCAGTTGACAGCTCAGCCCCTCTCTTCACCCGAGTGTCCAAGACATGCGGCCGGAGGTCAGATGAAACGACAACAAAGTCGATCATTGACCTCCGGCCTAGGGTGTCCTGGTGCCACGTGCACTGATGGACACCCTTATGCTTAAACATGGTGTTCGTTATGGACAAACTGTGACTAGCACAGAAGTCTAACAACAAAACTACACCAAAACTTGCACCAAAATATTTAAGTTATATATATATATATAATGTTTTAAGTTTCCACAACTTAAAACTTTCTATTTTCCTCAACCCATAGTCTGTGGGAACCTCGATAATCCCGTTTGCACAAATTATCTTTATTTCTGCAGCAGAGGAATCAGATCGTGATGCTTCATGTTTTAATTATAAGTTCATGTTGTTCACATTGTTATACTTAGAGAGGTGATCGCGGACATCCACAATGTGTAAGACTCAATAAACGTGTTTGGTCTTAATCCGTCAGTATATAATACGTGTGACAATAAAGCGGAACGAGGAGCCGTTTTTCATCCACAAACTTAAATTCTGGTGTCGGTTCTTAAAATACAAACAAGAAAAGCAGAGTGTAATGATGCACTAACGCTGCCATAAACATTCACAAACCTGTACGATCATAATAAAACCACAACTCCTCACGGAACACAACGCAAAGCAAAGAACAGCATTACCCATAATGCAATGCAGCTGAAATTGGAAGGAATGCCCCCAAATAAATTATTTATTCCAGTTCACAGCCTCATGTTCTTTTTAATTTGTTTTACCTGTTTTTGCACATTTCTTGTTAGGATGAGCGGTTTTTAATGGATAATTATCTTCATATCATATTCAAACATATGTATTTGAGGGAGGAGACGGGGCGGAGTGTTGACGCTCAAATCCACGGTGATTGGTTTGTACAGAGAAACCTGCGTGGATTTGGGCGTACGCAGGGTTTTGTACATCTGAATTTTTGCGTTCGTGTAAATTCCACGCACGGTTTCACGTTGAAATCCACGCACTCTTAGTACATGAGGCCCCTGGTCTTCATGATTTCAGGGTCTTACCTGTAAAGTCCAGCGTGTATTCAGCATCTATCTCCACTGTGTCTCCTTCAACAACCTGGCAGGTGAATCTTCTCTTGGAGCGTCTCTGATGTTTCACCATCAGATCAGAAACACAGTTGTTCTGTCCTCCAGACACAAACCCATCACCTTCACCAAGCAGCACACTTCCTGTCTCATCCACCCAGATGATGCTGTTCTGCTCACAGGGACCCAAATCAATGTATCTCATCAGAGAACAGTGTAATGTCACGTCTCCATCCCTTCCTGGATCCACATCTGGTGGAGATGGAGAGACTGGAACAAAACAAACAACTGTTATTTTAGCAGCTTGAATAAGAGAAATCAAATATTTCAACGTGTAAATGAACGTCAGGTGTTTGTGGTTCAGTTCCTCTGAGAGGATCCATCATGTTGAGGACGATCCCAAACACACCAGACGTTCATGTCGATGACAAATCCACACAAGCTTTTAACAGCGTTTCACTCAGAGTTGATGAGGAGGATTCAAACTGACAGTCTGGATGTTATTAAGTCAAAACACTCACCTGTTAAAACATTCAGGAACACATATGTGTAGGAGTAATCATCACCATTTCTAATCCAACAGATGTAATAACCAGCATCTTCAGCAGTGATGTTGTTGATGATCAGAGAGCAGTCACTGCTCAAACTCATCCTGTCAGCTCCAGGCCACGTCTTATCAATAGTTCCATTAAGAACGATGAATTTTGAATATGGATATTTGGAATGAATACATGCAACATCAGAACATTGGTAAAGTGAAGAATCAACGTCAGACGGTAAAACGACGTCATCTCCAGGTCTGTGATGGAGAACGATGTCAACACTGATTCCTGCTGCAGAGAAAAACACTCTGAGAAAAGTTTTACACTTCGCACATCAACCTGACCCTAGAAACATATTTAAGCTACATATTTAGGTTTGTCAGCACAGAGAAGAAACTTCAACAAACACAATCTCTGGTGAATCATTCAAAGTTATGTAACGTCGTCTTTAAGTGGTCTGATGTAACAGAGTTGAATTTTATTAAAGAAAACAGATTTAGTGAAACAGCAACGTTCAACGGTACACGACAACTTCAGAGTGGTTTTTACAGTCTTTTTAAATCATATTAAACCCTAAAACATGAGTCAGAGTTGATCTTTACCTCCAAAGTGAAGCAGTAAAGTGATGAAGAGCTGCAGTCGTGGCGTCATTCTGTCTCTGCTGGATGAAATGATGCTTCTCTCTGCTGCAGGTCTGATTGTGATGAAGGAACTTCCTGTTCGTGAAGGTGGAATTTCCTGTTTCTTAAGGTGGAACTTCCTGTTTCTGGGTAAAGTAAAACCTCCAACCCCCAATGTGTCTTTGTTTCCTGAAATATATGACAACATGTCAAAGGTTACAGGAAACAACCCTGAATTGTTTAAAAGTGAACATGCAAAGGTGTTTCTGTTGAAGATTTACTGTTGTTACATTTCAGTTGACCCTTAAGGTGGATTTGTTGTATAATAGCAATAGATTTGGTTTCCAATAAAATAAAAATAATAAAAAAGAGCAAAACATTCTTGTTTTTGATTTATTTCTCAGAAACAGAAACAGAAACTTCAGCTTATTTGAACGTACTGAAATCAGAGAACAGAGGGGTATTCCAGAAAGCAGGTTCATCAAACTCTGAGTCTAAACCTGAACTCTGAGTTGACTAACCCTGAGATAGGAAACTCAGAGTTTTCGGTTCCAGAACAGGATATGAGTTAGTTCAATCAACTCTGAGTTTGTTAACCTTGAGTTAAGCGCGTGCGTGTAGAAAATAAAAAGCTATCATCAATGGAGCCCTGATTCAACGATTCACCATGGTAACCGGCGACAACAAAAGATCCACATACTTCACGCCACTGGAGTTAGAAGTGTTAATACGTGCGTATGGCGACTATGAGAGCATATTTCAGAAAAAACACAGCTGCAGCAGCAAAGGAGAGACAATTGGCGTGGGAGAAAGTTGCTGCAGTCAATGTGTAAGTTTGAGTGCAGTATTCATTTAACATTTAAGCATACTGTCTTGTAATATTACCGATGAAAACAGTGATGGAATGGTATTGAAAAAAATTTCATTGTCATTTAGATCAGGGGCAGCCGCCACACCTCGGCTTCAGGGGAAAATATAAATGTTTTTTTTTTTTATACATTTATGGAATTACTCTGTGTTTATTTGTATTGATTTATTCTATTACTTAATACATATAAAATAACTACAAATGCATATCAGAACAACATGATGGATTTCACTAGGTATTATCTTTCCCAACACTTGTACCCCCTCATATCCTGAAATGTGATGTCCCAGAGTCCCTGACGACAGTGGTCTCTATCAATCTGGTTTTTAGCTCTGCAGTGTTACTAACTTACAAAAATGAAAAGGAAGCAGACAAACACGCAATTTAAAAAAAAGAAAGAAGGCAAGTGATGGTCCAATGTTGCCCCAGCATCAGAAGATATTAACGAGGTTGTTAGCCACTGATGGATTAATTATGCAAGTTCATTTTAAAGTAAGATATCAAATCACCCTACCCTCTTATAAATCTGTTTAAGGGAAATATTTGACTTTTTTACTCTCTGTCTCTTTCTGTCTTCTGCTCCTCCCTCTGCTTGTTGCATTTGGACTTTAACTGTTTGAAGTTAAACTCGGATGTCCCTGTGATATTGTTGCACTGACATAGTGAATAAAGTGAACCCAATGAGTTAAATTGCGTTTGTCAGATACGCTTTTTCTGCTCTCTAACTCTGCCGCTTGCTGTCCGTGGTGCAGAAAATGGATGCGTATTGCGTACAGGCCCAATGGCTGAATTGACGCCACTGAGGGAGGAGACAGAGAGAAAATCAGGGTTTATTGAAGAAAACCTGCTAGCGAGCAGGTTAGGTTCACAGGGTCAGTTGCCGTAGTAACTGACTCAGAGTTTGAGTTACGTCACTTTCTGGAACTGAAAACTCCGGGTTTCCCTCATCTCAGGCTTAACAAACTCAGAGTTTTCACAAAACCTGCTTCCTGGAATACCCTCTGGACCCAAATGAACGACCGGAGACAAGTTCAAAATAAAACAATCTTTTAATGCAAAGTATCAACAAAAAATCACTCCACAGAGGAAAAGTCTCAAACTGCAAAGACACAAAGAAATGCAAAACCTGACTTTAACAAATTGCCTGACATGGAACCTCGAACACTTGACGCAGCAGACAAGACGAACTGGCACAGGACAAAGCGGAACACAAACTCTAAGTACCCACACACACAAGGTAATGGGAAACAGGTGGAACGAATCAGGGCGGGGTCGACAATCAGACAGCAGGAAAACACACGAGGAGAAGGGGAAAGTTACCTGAAACGAAAGTTAGATTTCAAAATAAAACAGGAAAACAACGAGACAACATACACACAAGACAAAACTAAACACAACTTAAAGTTTCTTGGACGTGGGGGTCCCACCCGGTGGGCCCGGCCCTGCCTGGGTGGGGGGTGGCTGTCTGCGCTGGGGGGGCATTGCTGCCTTGGTCCTCCGTCGCTGGGCGGGGGCCAAGTGCCCCTGCGGATGTGGGGACTCCGTGACCCTTGGGGTGTCCGCCGGGGTGGCCTCGGGGGGGGGGGGCCGGGTCCGGGGATCGGGCCTCCCCTGACCGGGGGGTGCACGGGCGGGCGCGACGGCGGGGTGGCACCATTCCCAGGTATCTATGTCTTATGTTGTCAGTATGAATGGGAGGATGTTGGACCGTTTCCCCCTCCGTCTGGGGGCTCCGGCGGCGCCGGAGGCGCCCGTGGAGGTACGGTGGGGCCCTGGTCCGGCTCGGAGGGCCGGCCCCCGTCTACTGGACGGCCGGTGGGGGGACGCGGGTGTCTTACCAGGGCCGGCTTTGCTGGTCCTGATTCCTGGCTTCGGCCTCCGCTCCCCCTCTTTCCCCCCCTACACGATTCATACGTACATAGGCGAAGGGCGGGGGGTCCGGATCGTGGGGGGCACCGTCCCGCGTGGCCCGGCACTCCCCGCCTCACGGTTTTAACAGCAAAATAGACACTGCACATTCAACACTTAATAAATACATTTGACAAGGACACGTAGTTCGGGAGGGGGGAGGGTCGGTGTCAATCGATACTTGGCCCTCCCCCCTCCCTGTTTTTATGGCATTAATCACACGCACTCAACACCAGGGGCGGGAGGGGGTCCCACATCACCCGCGTTCCCTCACTGGCCTGGGACAGGTGGGTCGGGTTACCCGGGCCTGGCGGGGCCCGCCGTGCAGCCTGGGGTGCCTTCTGGCGGTGCTGGACCCCCCCGGGGAGGGGGAAACGGTGCGTGATTGTATGTCTGTGTCGGTGAGAATGCGGTATGGAAGGGTCCTGCCATGGAGGATTTGAGCCTCCATTGGCAGGACATCAAAAACTTAATAATTTATCAATATTATATTATACAAAGATGGTTATTATTATTATTATTATTATTATTATTATTATTATTATTATTATTATTATTATTATTAGTATTATTATTATGTATAGTATATTATATATATATTATATTATTATTAGTATAGGTATCGGATAGGTGAATGGATGAATGAATGGGATGCCTGGGTCTGGGGCCCTCCGTTGTCGGGCCTGCACGGGTGTCGCCTTGTTGGGGGGTTCCCTCTCTCCGAGCCCGTCTCCGGTCCCCCCCGCTGCCTCTGCGGCGGGGCGCCCCTCTGGTCTTGGAGGGCCACTTTCGTGGGGGACGGGTGCGCCTGCCCGCGTCGGCGGCCGGGACGACTCTGTCTCTCCGGGCAGGCTGGCCCCCTGCCGGGTGGGGGTCGTTGGCCTGAAGGGTGAGGGCCTCCTGGCCGCGTGTCCTTCCCGGACCGGGTGGCCGCGGGATCCCTGGCTGCTTCTTCCCGCGCCGTGGGGGCCCCGCCCGCGGGCCCCCTCGGCCGCCGCCGGGGGGGGGGGGGGGGCCTCGCAGGCGGTGGGTTGCCTCCCTCCTACTTCTCCCCTCTGTTGGGTTGCCGGTGGCCTGGGTTCCGGGCTCTTCCGTGCCTCTGGTCTCGCGGGTGGCGGGGTTGCTCCCCCCCCTCCCCCACTATAGATACACTTCAGGTGGAGCTTTGTTTGGTTTATTACACACACACACACACACACACACACACACACACACACACACACACACACACACACACACACGCATGATCATATACATACACACACACACACATAGACATACACACTGGCTTGTTCACCTGCATGCTGGCTCTCTAGTTTTTGGGTTTAGGTAGCGGTAGCAATAGCTTAGCTCAGACTGCGATCAGATCTCAAGATTTAGGTCGATTGCTGTTATTGCTTTGGTTGGCTCCGTGCCTGTTTCGTGCTTTGTTTGTGGTTTTTTGTTGCAGATTTCCAGTGCTTGACGTGTGTCTCCGTGTGTTCCTGCTTGGATTGGCAGTGGAGGTCGTCACACCATGTTTTACTGTCTCAGGCATGGATTTTCTCAGACGACCTCCTACTGTCAACAGCCCATCTTGGAGTATGGGATCCAACCTGTAGATGTCACTGTTGGTTGGCACAGATGATGCTGCTTTCTCCAAGAGAGAGATTTCTCTGTGAAATGTTTGCTGTTGGCAGAGGCGTGCAATTTCCAGTTCTGCAGTATGTAAGTCATCCTGTGTCAATGGTTGAACATTTATTAGAAGCCCAAGCACTTACAGTGCGATGGCCCCCAATTTTTTTTTTTTCCTTTTTTTATTTTTCCGACCAAATGAGGGCCTTTTTTCCCGCTAAACGTTCCCCAAAAGTCACCAAATTTTGCGCCAAGCAAAATTTGGTGACAAATTGGTGGCTAAAAATCCTCCCGTTGATTGGTGGCAAAAAATTTGATATTTAATGGTTTGCATTAATGGGTGTGGCCTAATGGCTCAACAGCGCCCCCTAGAAAGTGCCCCTTTGTGCCTCAAGCCCCACAATACGGTTTGACGTACATGCACGAAAATCGGTACACACCTGTATCATGTCACAACTTAAAGAAAAGTCTCATGCACCATGGCCGAAACCAAACAGGAAGTTGGCTATTTTGAATTAATTGTGTAATTTTGGCGCAATTTATGCCATTTCTTCGCCCTTTTCTTCGCCCGAGGTTAGAGGTTTACTAATATTAACTAGAGGTTTACAGATGATTTATTGATCTGTGGATCAGACAGAAGCAGGCAGGTCTTCATCGTCTTCCTAGTTCACCACATCATCATCATCATCATCTTCATCCCTGTTCACCTGTGGAAACATACAATGTTCTTGTTATTCATGTTTTCACCACCAGAGGGAGATAAAGATCATATTTACATGATAATGGACCGTTCTTAAGCGGTTTTCACATAGAGGAAGCACAGCGGCAGCTGCCGCCGGCTTTCCCATTCATTTTGTATGTATAGTATATAGTATAGTTCTTCTGAGGAGGAGACGAGCAGCAGCAGCAGCAAGGAGGGAATTGCTGATTCCTGCTGCAGAGAAAAACACTCTGAGAAAAGTTTTACACTTTACACATCAACCTGACCCAAGAAACATACTTAAGCTACGTATTTATGTTTGTCAACAGAGAAGCAACATTCAATATCCTCCACTTGATAGAATCATTTTCATTTTTCATCAGTATATGTCCATGTATCAGGGGTGACACAAGCCGGTCTGTTGCCCGATTTGGATGCCCTCAGGGTTTTGCTGAATCAGGGAAACATGTCAAACCTGCAGGACAGCAGCTCTGCAGGACCCGGGCCGAGGTCCACCCTCATATGTGCAAGTGTTTATCCTTAAAACTTAAAAAATGTACATGACACAGCTTATTTTAATTCAGTGTCATATTTGGTTTCATGGAAACATGAAAAGAGGAAGCAAACCTTCCTCTTCTCCCTCGACTTTGAACCATTTTCTCAGAAACAGAAGAATAAAAGAAGAACTTTTGTTTTTGGTAAAATACTGAAATCAGTCAAATCTCCTTTTATAAAAAGATGAATATTTAAAGTTATTTCTTCTGACTTATTTTCTTTATTACACTTCAATTCAATTCAATTCAATTTTATTTGTATAGCGTCTAATACAACAGATGTTGTCTCTAGACGCTTTCCAGAGATCCAGAACATGAACATAAACATACACATAAACATAAACATAAACATAAACATAAACATAAACATAAACATAAACATAAACCCCCGAGCAATTATTATATAAACAATGGCAGGTAAAAACTCCCATAGTGGGAGAAAAGCCTTAAGCCAAACAGTGGCAAGAAAAACTCTCCCTTTTAGCCGGTGGCTAAAAAATAGGTCAGATATGAAATTAAGAAAGCAAAACTTCAATATGAAGATAAAATAGAGGAAAATTTTCACAGTAACGATCTGAGAGCCGTATGGGATGGTATGAAGTCCATGACAGGCCAAGATAAGAAAAACCTTAAGCCAATCAGTATTGATGGTTTTGATTCTGACTTTGAACTCGCAAATGGACTGAATGATTTGTATCTACGTTTTAACAATGAACATGATTTTACTCAGGAACTCAATGTTTTAACTGATAGACTGAATAGCAATTGTTCTGTGATTTTACAGCTTCCTATTAGTGCTTCTTCTGTCAGGTCAATGTTCCTTAAATGCAATCCTAGGAAAAGTCCTGGGCCTGATATGATCACAGGCAAACTCTTGAAAGTTTGTTTATTTGTTTGTTTATTTGTTTTCACATATAGAAAACATTTGTAACACAATATAAAAGTACAAAGAAATGTGAAGGAGAAAGCCTAAAAACCCTCCAGGGGCTTGAGAAGTGGCTTTCTCCATTTACATACATCTAAAGCATTGGAAGGCAATACAATTTATAAAATTAAAGGGGGGAGGGGGGACAGTATAACTAAATACAAAAACATTAAACAAAAATCAATAAAAATGATAAGATTGGGTACACCTGGTTAAGTTGGAAGACCGTATGGGAAGTATTTATTGTTTAAAAGAGTTGATTTTAGAGCTTTTTTTAATTGATTGGATGAGAATTGCCATAGGTATGAAGGTAATGAGTTCCATATTTTTGATCCTCTGAAACCAATATTAAACTGAGATTGTGATGTGCAAGTCTTTGGGGGTCTGAGGTGATTACAGCTGCGTGTTGGATAGGTATGGACTTGTGAGTTGTGACTAAAAATATTATGGAAGTCTGTGCAGAACAGCTATGTGATATCTTTGCTGATCTTTTTAACTTGTCTCTGACCCAGTACAAGGTTCCAAAGCTATGGAAGGAGTCAATTGTGGTACCTGTGGCTAAGACCAAGGTTCCCAAAGAGCTCAACGACCTAAGGCCTGTGGCCTTGACTTCATTGGTTATGAAGGTTTTTGAACGGCTGGTTAAACAGGATCTGACGGAGAAGATCCAGAGCCAGCTCGACCCAATGCAATTTGCATATAGGGCCAGAAGAGGAGATGATGACGCTACCGTAACTCTGCTCAATTACTTGCACAAGCACCTGGAGGGCAAAAAAACTCATGCAAGGCTTTTATTTGTAGACTTTTCGTCAGCTTTTAACACAATACAGCCACATATTTTGGCTGACAAACTACTGTTGGATTTTAATCTTGATGCTGGATTCGTGAAATGGGTGTTGGATTTCCTAACTTGTCGGCCTCAGGCAGTCAGAGCAAATGGAGCCCTTTCCCGGAGGAAGCTGTCTTCCACAGGCTCACCACAGGGGTGCGTCCTGTCCCCTCTACTGTACATCCTGTATACCAACGACTGCAGGAGCCATCATAAAGACAGGCATCTTTTGAAGTTCGCTGACGATACAGTGCTAATCAGTCTTCTCCAGGATGGTGAGCTCAGCCATGGACCGGCTCTAACAGACTTTGTAAAGTGGTGTGATAACCACTTTCTTAAAGGAGCTTGAGGCTCCTTAGAAATGACTCTCTAGCGCCACCCTTCACCACGACGGCCGTTGGGGGTACTGCAGCCAACAGTGAAGCCGGCACGGGAGAACGGGGAGAACGCACATGCAGCGTCATGTGACGTCACATCCACAGGACAGCGCGGGAAATTCGGGACCGAATTGCAGCACATTTTGCAGCAACAGCCTGTTCAAGGCAAAGGAGAGATACACTAGAGGAATCATTCTTTTGGGTTTGGAACGCTTCATCTGACATTATTACTAGAAAACTTAAAATGTATACAGATTTTTTCATAAATCCTGCCACAATCCGGCCTCAAGCTCCTTTAAGTTAAATGTCCTGAAAACTAAAGAGATGCAAATAGACTTAAAGAGGAGATGTACTTCTCTCCCAAATCCTCCCATTACCATCAAGGGCTCACAGGTGGAAACAGAGGAGAGCTATAAATATCTGGGCACCATCATCGATAACGACCTGACCATTTGCAAAAAGGGCCTGCAAAGACTTTATTTTCTGCGCAGATTGAACACTTCTAATGTGGAGAAAACGCTAATGGTGTTATTTTATAAGTCTTTTATTGAATCAATTTTAACTTTCTGTATTGTATTGTGGTATGGCAACTTGACAGTGCAGAACAAAAAGAGGATGCAGGACATTGTCAGAGCAGCTAGTAAGATCATTGGCACTCAGCAGCTCTCTCTGACTGACATCTATGAAGATCGAGTCCTGAATAAGGCACAAGATATCTTGACCAGTCCTGATCAACCTCTGTCAGAAGAGTTTGTCAGGAACACAGGCCAGAACGCAGCTCCCGAGGCTCCGGCCTGCAAACATGCACAAAAGAGAAAAAAGGGGGGCCGGCACAAGAAACTACAGGAACGATGGACAAAAATGATGGCTATGAGATATTTATAATAACTAAAAATGGTAATAGAGAAGAGAGGCAGGGAAAAGGAGAGGAGAAGAAGGGTGAGAGGCACCGCCCAGCGGATCATGTCGGTTCCCCCTGCAGCATAAGCCTATAGCAGCATATCTACCACCAAGCCTATATTTGAGACTAACTATTATAGTCTTGTTCTATAGCTGCAACTATGACTACTGACTCTAACACACTAGAGTTTACACTACCTAGAGATTTACCAACACCAGCTAGAGGTTTACTAAACACTAACTATAGGCTTTACTAAACAGAAAGGTTTTAAGTTTAGTTTTAAAGGTGGAGGTGGTGTCAGCCTCCTTAACCCAGATTGGAAGTTGGTTCCATAGTAGTGGTGCCTGATAGCAGAACGCCCGCCCTCCAAATCTACATTTGGATACTCTAGGAACTACGAGTAAACCTGCACTCTGAGAACGGAGAGCTCTGACAGGAACATAAGGCACTATCAGGTCTTGTAAATAATGCAGAGCTAAGCCGTTTTGGGCTTTATATGCAAGTAATAAAATTTTAAATTGAATTCTGAATTTTACAGGTAGCCAATGGAGCGACGCTAACACTGGAGAGACGTGGTCTCTCCTGCTGATTCCTGTCAGCACTCGTGCTGCTGCATTCTGGATCAGCTGGAGCCTATTCAGCAAATTACTTGGACATCCTGCTAACAACACATTAAAGTAATCTAGTCTAGAAGATACAAACGCATGAACTAGTTTTTCTGCATCACTCTGCGAGAGGATTTTCCTAATCTTTGCAATATTACGGAGATGGAAAAACGCTATTTTACAAACCTGATTAACATATGGTTTAAACGACAAATCTTGATCGAAAACAACACCAAGGTTTCTCACAGTTGCACTGGAAGCCATCGCAACACCATCTAATCCCTTCCTAAGATGCTCTGGACCAAGAATGATAACCTCTGTTTTATCTGAATTTAGAAGCAGGAAATTTCTGGACATCCAGTCCTTGATGTCCCTAAGACATGCCTGAAGTTTAACTAACGGTTCTGTTTCATCCGGCTTCATAGACAAATAGAGCTGCGTATCATCAGCATAGCAATGAAAGTGTATGCCGTGATTCTGGATTATACTTCCCAATGGCTGCATGTATAAACTGAACAAGATTGGCCCTAGCACTGAACCCTGCGGAACACCATAACAGACCCTCGACTGTTCTGAAGAAACCTCATGTACATGAACAAACTGGAACCTGTCAGATAGATATGATTTAAACCAACGTAGAGCTGTCCGTTTAATCCCAACAACATGCTCTAACCTGTGCAGTAAAATGCCATGATCAACAGTGTCAAAAGCAGCACTGAGGTCCAGTAGAACCAGTATGGACACTAATCCCTTATCTGAGGCCATAAGGAGGTCATTCGTGACTCGAACCAGTGCTGTCTCTGTGCTATGATGCATTCTGAACCCTGACTGAAAGACTTCAAACAGATCATTTCTATACAAATAGTCACATAACTGGCTTGAAACTGCCTTTTCCAGAATTTTAGATACAAATGGAAGGTTGGAAATTGGTCTATAATTAGCTAAGGTGTCTGGGTCAAGGGAAGGTTTTTTAAGTAAAGGTTTAATTACTGCCACTTTGAAAACCTGTGGTACATATCCTAAACTTAGGGATAGGTTAATTTGGTCCAGTATTGTCGTACCAATATGAGAAAAAATATTTTTGAATAGTCGAGTCGGGGTGAGGTCTAACATACATGTGGTTGACTTAGCTCTATTGACGAGTGAGGTCAGCTCAGGGAGGTCTATAGGATCAAAACAGTCTAGAGACAAGTCAGAACCTAGGGAAGTCGCTAAAGCTGAAGAAACACCCACAACCGGCTGGTTGATTTCTTCTCCAATTCTCGTGATTTTACTGTTGAAGAAGCTCATAAAGTCTTCACTACTGAGAGCTGCAGGAATGCACGGCTCCACAGAGTTGTGACTCTGTGTCAGCCTGGCTACAGTGCTGAACAGAAAACGTGGGTTACTTTTGTTATCCTCTATCGATGATGAATAATAAGCTGTCCTGGCTTTGCGAATGGCTTTTTTATATACTATTAGAATATCTTTCCATTCACGATAAGAGTCTACAGACTTACAAGAGTACCACTTCCTTTCTATTTTATGCACGTTTTAGTTGCAGGAAGCAGGAAGCAGGCACATATATATGCCTTAGGTTTTTACCACCGTGGTATCAACCATTAATATGTGCAGACAAGGTAAAAAAAAAAAAAAAAGGAAAAGGCTCGTATTTGCACATGTCATAACTGAACTCTGATCACAGCCAGGTAGTGGCTTTTTTCATAGGCAAATGGTCGCTACACTTTCTTTCAAGGAAGAAACAAGACTTTAAGAATCTAAACATGAAGTCAAACATGAAAACACTTAGAAACAGAATCAAGAATAAAACAAGAATAATGAGATAAAAATCTAATATATGATCAAACATCAACAATCCAGTAAATTATTTAGTGTTTAAATGTGAAAAAGATCAAATAAAAATGCAATAAAAAAATGTAAGATAAATGGTGATTATCTTGTTCTTCTTCATCATCATCATCATCATCATCATCATCATCATCATCATCATCATCACCATCATCATCATCATCATCATCATCATCATCATCATCATCATCATCATCACCATCACCATCATCATCATCATCATCATCATCATCATGACACTGAGGAACCAGAACCAGAGTCCAAGTCCAGGATCCAACAGAGACAGTTTCTCTGACAGGAGACTCTGGAGACTAAACTGGACACAGAGACACTGAGGACTCAGACCAGGACCAGGACCAGAGTCTAAATCCAGCACAGAGAGGTTCAGAGAAGGTGGTGTTGATGGTGTGGAGGTGGATCAGTCTGTCAGAGACAGAGACTTCATAGAAGGACAGAGTTCCAGCAGGAACGTCCACGTACACTGCTAATCTGTTAGAGGATGGAGATGGGGATGAGGTGACAGATGTTTCTCTGTTATTGTGATGGACACGGTACCGACCACCTGGAGAACAGTCCAGACTCCAGGAATGATCGTTTCCTCCAAACCTACAGTCATCAGATGTTCCTCTCCTGTTGATTCTTCTGTAACTCACTGATACAGAAACACCATCGCTCCACTGGACCTCCCAGTAACAGCGACCCGTCAGAACTTCTCTACACAGCAGCTGCTCCCAGTAATCAAACCTGTCTGGATGATCAGGATATGACTGATCCTCCTCCACATACATCATCTTCCTGTTGTCATCAGACAGTTTGATGTATATGTTGACTGTGTTTGTGTCGATGGTGAGTTGACAGGAATCTGATGGAGAGAACAAACAAGCAGCTGTAGTTATTATTGATCAGTTATTGATCACTGATGGACTCATGAACGATTGGAGATGGTTGAATAAAAACACACTTACACTTCCTCAGACCTGGTGTCAGAAATCGTTGTCCAGCAGGCTCCACCCTGGAAGGAGGAGGAGGATCAGACCAGATCAGTCTCTCTCAGAGGAAGCACAGATGTCAGAGCCCCCCCCCCCCATTACCTGTTGGACACTCCCGTATCCGCTACATCCCCCCATGTGCTGTTGCCGTCCCTGACCCACCAGTCTGGCCCTCGGCAGGAGGGTCCCCCCTGATGAGCCTGGTCCTGCTCAAGGTTTCTTCCCTCCTAAAGGGGAGTTTTTCCTTGCCACTGTTTGGCTTAAGGTTTTTCTCCCACTAGGGGAGTTTTTACCTGCCATTGTTTATGTAATAACTGCTCGGGGGTCATGTTCTGGGTATGGGTCTCTGTAAAGCGTCTAGAGACAACTCTGTTGTATTAGACGCTATATAAATAAAATTGAATTGAAAATTGAATCACCTGCTGGACACTCCCGTATCCGCTACATCCCACCGCAGCCCTGAGCAACCACCTGAGGTGGAGGAAAATCCCCACACCTGTGCCGTCATGACCACCACCATACACCCCCCACCACCCAGCAGTATGTCCTACCTGAGAGTGTCCTACCTGAGAGTGTCCTACCTGAGTGTGTCCTACCTGAGAGTGTCCTACCTGAGAGTGTCCTACCTGAGAGTGTCCTACCTGAGAGTGTCCTACCTGAGTGTGTCCTACCTGAGAGTGTCCTACCTGAGAGTGTCCTACCTGAGAGTGTCCAGCCTCCAGCGGGGATCCTTCAGTCCAGACAGAAGCTTCCCTGCTGACTCCCCTGGATGGTTGTAGCTCAGGTCCAGCTCTCTCAGGTGGGAGGGGTTGGAGGTCAAAGCTGAGACCAGAGAAGAACTTCCTTCCTCTGATATCAGACAGCCTGACAGCCTGCAGACACACAACACAGGTCTTCTGCATGTTCTCTGCTCAGGTGTCCTGCTGCAGACACACAACACAGGTCTGCTGCATGTTCTCTGCTCAAGTGTCCTGCTGCAGACACGTTTAGCAGCATGTTCACTGGACCTGGAGAAGACTGAATGAATCCTGACCTGAGAGACTCCAGTTTACAATGTGGACTCTCCAGTCCAGGACACAGCTGCTTCAGTCCAGAATCCTGCAGGTCGTTGTTGCTCAGGTCCAGTTCTGTCAGACTGGAGGACTGAGAGCTGAGAACTGAGGACAGAAGTGGACAGATGTTCCCTGAGAGGTTACAGCCACTCAGTCTGCAGACAGAAGAAAAGAACCAGGTTATTTCACTGTTGTGGAAGAAAATGTAATTGTGTCTCCAACTGTTCTGCTGGTCTTCAGTAAATTTTGTGTTAAATCACGTTGAGGTTGATACTTACAGAACTTTCTTGGAGGCTTTGACCACCGGCAGCAGCCTCCGTAGAGCCTCCTCTGAAGCTGAGAACTTATTCAGGTCAAACACCTCCAGATCTCCTGATGACACTAAGATGAAGACCAGAGCCGACCACTGAGCAGGAGACAGTTTATCTGTGGAGAGACTTCCAGACCTCAGGGACTCTTGGACCTCCTCCACCAGAGACCGATCGTTCAGTTCATTCAGACAGTGGAACAGGTTGATGCTTCTCTCTGCAGACAGGTCCTCACTGATCTTCTTCTTGATGTATTTAACTGTTTCCTGAGTGTTCTGTGAACTTCTTTGTTCTGGTTGAAACAGTAGTTGTACAAAGTTCTGAAAACTTCTTTGTTCTGGGTCCAGCAGACCTCGTAGGAGGTTCTGATTGGTCTCCAGTTTGAGACCCAGGAGGAAGCGCAGGAACAAGTCCAGGTGTCCGTTGGGACTCTGTAAGGCCTTGTCCACAGCACTCTGATAGAGGTCAGTCTCTGTGTTCTTCTCTTCCTCCAGCAGGTTGACTCCAGAGCTGATGAAGGTCTGATGGACATGAAGAGCAGCTAGAAACTCCTGGACACTCAGATGGATGAAGCAGAAGACCCGGTCCTGGTACAGGCTGCTCTCCTCTCTAGAGATCTGTGTGAACACTCCTGAGTACACTGAAGCGTCTCTGACATCGATGCCACACTCTCCCAGGTCTGGTTCATAGAAGATCAGGTTTCCTTTCTGCAGCTGCTCAAAAGCCAGTTTTCCCAGAGACTCCACCATCTTCCTGCTCTCTGGACTCCAGTGTGGATCCGTCTCAGCTCCTCCGTCATACTGGACCTTCTTCAGTTTGACCTGGATCACCAGGAAGCAGATGTAAATCTCAGTCAGGGTCTTGGGCAGCTCCCCTCCCTCACTGGTTTCCAGGACGTTCTCCAGGACCGTAGCAGTGATCCAGCAGAAGACTGGGATGTGGCACATGATGTGGAGGCTCCGTGATGTCTTGATGTGGGAGATGATCCTGCTGGCCTGCTCCTCTCCTCTGAACCTCTTCCTGAAGTATTCCTCTTTCTGTGGGTTAGTGAACCCTCTGACTTCTGTCACCATGGAGACACAGTAAGGAGGGATCTGATTGGCTGCTGCGGGTCGTGTGGTGATCCAGAGACGAGCAGAAGGAAGCAGGTTCCCCTTGAGGAGGTTTGTCAGCAGCACATCCACTGAGGTGGACTCTGTAACATCAGTCAGGTCCTTATTGTTGTGGAAGTCCAGAGGAAGTCGACTCTCATCCAGACCGTCAAAGATGAACACGACCTGGAACTTTTCAAAGCTGCAGATTCCTTTGGTTTCAGTGAAGAAGTGATGAACTAGTTCCACCAAGCTGAACTTTCTGTCTTTCAGCACATTCAGCTCTCTGAAGGTGAATGGAAGCAGGAACTGGATGTCCTGGTTGGTTCTGCCTTCAGCCCAGTCCAGACTGAACTTCTGTGTTAGGACTGTTTTCCCGATGCCGGCCACTCCCTTCGTCATCACCGTTCTGATTGGTCCTCCTCTTCCAGGTGGGGGTTTAAAGATGTCTTCCTGTCTGATGGCTGTTTCTGCTCCGTCTGGTTTCCTGGAAGCTGCTTCAATCTGTCTGACTTCATGTTCTTCATTGACCTCTCCGGTCCCTCCCTCTGTGATGTAGAGCTCCATGTAGATCTGTTCCAGAAGGATTGTCTCTCCTGCTTTAACAATCCCCTCAGAAACACACTGGCACTTCTTCTTCAGTTTAGACTTCAGCCGTTTTTTACAAACTGAACCTTAATAAAAGTGGAAAAAAGAAACCAATTAATGTTTTATAAAGTTTACCTTAATTCTCCTAAAGAATCAGGATGTGAACCGACACTGATCAACTCTAACGTTACAATGAGCTGTCCAATATTGAGTAGAATCACTTTTACCACCAAAACACCTCTGAACATTCAGGACGTGGAAGTGACAAGAACATCTGGGGTCCTGGAGTTTCTAGTACCAGGATGTTGGCAGAACAGCCCTGATGGGTTGTGGGTGCTTTTGACACTGTAGATCAGCATTTTACTGCACAGGTTAGAGCATGTTGTTGGGATTAAAGGGACAGCTCTACGTTGGTTTAAATCATATCTTAGCCAGGCACATTAGTGAAATGATCGTTCACTTTGTGAGACAAGCGCCAAATTTTGAACAAAGTATGTTCTAGGTCTACTTTTTCAAAAAAGCCCGTTAGCCACGCAAAAAAAAAACAATATGGCTGCCGTTTTCCAAAATGGCTGCCACAAAAGCCGTTTTTATATGTTTTTTGACCTGGAATGTGATTGGAAAATCCAATTTTGATTATTCTGACATCAGACTATAATCTTGGGAACCCCCACCCCCTCCCCCATTAGCCATGCAAATAAAACAACAATATAGCTGCCATTTTCCAAAATGGCTGCAGGCAAAAGACAGTTTATATCATGGATCTATTATATAACTGGATACACTGCCAAAATTGGCCGCCCATTCATTTCAATGCATTCTGCTCAGCCAGCGCATGTGCCGAAAAAAATTCTGACTTCCTGGTTTACTTCCTGGTACACGGGCCCATAGAGTATGCGCAGTTGAGTCACCTCCCATGATGCTCTGGGGCAACATCAATGGCACCGACACGGCCGTGACGTCACGCCCAGAAAGAGACTTTTCTTTGACTTTTCTGGCCGTTATAAAACATTTTTGACGGATATAAAGTCCATGACTTAAAAATATAGAATACAAAGATTGGTAATTGCCGGTGATTACAGCTGGAGGTTCCTATGAACAGTTTTAGAGGCTTCTCTTTTACTATTGCGGTCTATGGGAAAAAAGCTTTCTGGGCCACATGGGATTTTCTGTTGCAGTACCGCGGCTGGACACTGGAAAAAATCGGCACAGCTTCTGAGCGCGAGACTGGGGGGCTGGTTTATATGTATCCACCTTATTCCTACGCCCCATGAGGCTTTGCGCGAATTGTGGGTGCTACTTCCGGTGCTGCCGGAACCGGCGTTTGTTTACATGCTGAGTGAACGCGTTAACCCTCTTTCTCCGAGCGTTGGGGATATAAAACATGTGGAAACACCACCTGTCACAGCTCAAACGGGACAATATCATCTTACCTCTGCCTACTGCTATTGAGGGATGGGAGGACGACCTGAAGAAGTGAAGAAATGCTTAGAAGATGGGAAGTATTGTTGAGGATATTTTTATATAATTATGTGAATATTTTATAATCATCTAACACCTAAGTAAAACATTTAACTAAGACTAATATTGAGAGTGGAGAGAGAGACAGAGAGGGTGGAAAAAAACACTGGCCGGACACACACACACGGGTAAGGGAGGGGGAAGTCCGCTGCACTTGCAAACCCATGGCCTTGAGCAACTGTGGCATAGCAGGTGAGAGGCGAAATAATGAAGATGATTGTAAATGAGCACCAAAGCCTCAGTTTCCTATGTGGCAGTTATCTAGCAATGATAAAGGGAAAATAACAAGAACTTCAAAGTAGCATGAACAGATGTGTAGGATCATTGACGGTGAGAATAATGCATCCAACGTCATATGTCTCTTATCTACCTATAAAAGCCGTGGTCCGGAGATAAAAATTTCAGAGTTTTCCTTGGACCGCGGAACATGCAATGCTCTCCTGTGGACGTCTTGTACTTTTTTTGGAATAAAGGACCTCCACAGTATTTGTTGGACGAATGCCAGCCGAAACTTTGACTCCTGTGTTTTCTTCAAGTCCACGGATGAAGGAAAAACTTAGACGATTTGGAATAATGGAAAACTTAGGATTATTGTGGAGATCCCAAAAAGGATTTTCTCTACAGTATCTCATTCTTCCCAATGAGCAAAGTGGATACTACCTCCAGGTGGGTAAATATTGTTACTTATCAGTACTCGAGATGAGGGGGGATGGCATCCCCCCTGAAATAAAAACGGTCCAAATCATCCCCCTTTCCATCCCTTATGTCATTTCATCAATGAATGTGGTTTTACTGCTATTTCAACATTTAGAGTCATCACCAGAAAAATAACATTTGACAATTTTCACCTGTTTCAAGTACATTTTCACCTGAAATAAGTAGAAAAATCTGCCAGTGGAACAAGATTTGTCTTCTCATTACAAGCAAAAAAATCTTGTTCCACTGGCAGATTTTTCTACTTATTTCAGGTGAAAATCTACTTGAAACAGGTGAAAATTGTTGTTTTTTCCAGTGATGAGTCTTGTTTTAAGTGTAATGAGATTTTTTTACTAAAATGAGACATTTTAACTAGAAAAAAGACAAATATTCTTGTTAAGATTGTGAGTTTTTGCAGTGATCCATGTTACTTATCCTGTGAAGGACAGAGTCATATTGATAAGTTCAGAAAAGTGTTTTTTATTGTTGTGTTTTGATGTATTTGATGTAAGCCCAGTGGATATTTAAAGCTTACAGAAGGCTGCATTTAACTGCTGCTATGTCATTCCTGCAGTATTTCTGCAGGTGTTTTGGTCACTGCTATTATTTGTAATATATTATATTATTTGTAATCAGCACAAATTATCTGTCCCCATATGATAAAATCCACCATCCCCCCTGATTTTTTTTACAACTCGAGTACTGCTTATAATCTATGAACTAATGTGACAGGTAGGCTACTTGTGAACCTTCATTAAGACAAACTGTAAGCTTCTTTTATATTTATTCTTTCAGGTCCAGCTGGCAGTGATGTGCCTGGGGCTGCAGAGCTGGTTATCTGGACCAACTGAGCACCTGGAGTTCCACATTTCATTTGACAAAGACTTCAGATACACACATGAAACACATCCAGAACCTTTCACACATGCTTCCAACATTTGTAGATGAATTTGTTGCAAAGAAGATTCAGCTCTGCCCCTCTGTATAAAGCTAGGGAGAAAACAGTACAACAGACTTCATTTTTGTTTTCAGTTTTATTAAAAACAGAACCTGAAAGATCCCCTCCTGACATATTAGGACATACAATATAGGGACATGAATCAAAACATTTTAACACAAAAATATTGTTTAACAAAAGCACATTACATTTGTGTCTTAAGTGAGAGAGATTCAGTTTACTGTCGGAGGACTTCAGAAACCAGAAAATATTCACACCTGACAAGCTGAAATCACACTATTTGGACTTTTATTTCCTCAAAAAAAAATAACAATTGCAGCTGGACCTCAGTGGTTTTCAGAAAATGTTAAATGAATGAAATATGTAAGTGCAGCTCTACAAACTACATACAGCACTTAACCTGTTGAGAGTTATGTGTTAAAGATACTGTAAGTGTAACTGTACCTCAATTGTTTTCAGAAAATGTTAAATGAATGAAATATGTAAGTATGTTTAAGTGCAATATTAAATGTCTTCTCACTTTTCACTTGAAATAAACTCAGCTCTTTAATTCACTAAACCAGCACAAATCTTGAGCATTTTGTCAATTTTGGGCACAAAGTTAATTGGCCCTGTTTGAGAAAGAATCTTGTACACCTCCAGGTTCCTTATTCAACATGAATGCGGGCATGAGCAATGCGGCGTGTGTGAGGGACCTCCTGACTGGTCAGCTGGCATCCTTTACGTGTGAATGCTGGAATGATTAGCTTCACCCTACGCTCCTCCAGCAAGTCTCTAACTGTAAACCACAGTCACCCATCACCTCATCTCCAGCACGTAAATAATAGAATAGGTGTGGTCCTCCATCCCTGGGTCTGACCACTGTGTTTGGGCATCACAGGAAGCTTTGGTGTTGAGCACAGCTCCTCCTCCTGATCCATCTGGTCAGGCTCATCTGAGGGAGCAATACAGTACACAATTATTAAGATAAGATATGATACATTAGGGTTTTCCCTACCACTATAACACCCCCAGCCCCCTCATCAAATGTACCTGGGGGAAGACCCACAACCCCCCACCTGCAACCACATCACCTAAGCCCTCCAGAAGTTTAGGAAAAACCCGGTACATTATCACAGCTACGATTTAAAATTTAATTAACAAAAAACATTTTTCTTATCAACATGTCTGTAGTGAAACTATTGTATTTTTATTCTAATGCTGCCCTGCAGTCCGTGCCATTAACACACTTTGTATTTTAACTGCACAGAAACGAATAATAAATAATACTAAAGGTTGTCATTACCGGACAAATACTACAATGCTGTGTCCTCCATACACCTGAAATCATACCTGATATTCTCATGACATTAACCTGAAATCATACCTGATATTCTCATGACATTAACCTGAAATCATACCTGATATTCTCATGACATTAACCTGAAATCATACCTGATATTCTCATGACATTAACCTGAAATCATACCTGATATTCTCATGACATTAACCTGAAATCATACCTGATATTCTCATGTCATTACACCTGAAATCATACCTGATATTCTCATGTCATTACACCCGAAATCACACATGATATTCTCATGACATTAACCTGAAATCATACCTGATATTCTCATGTCATTACACCTGAAATCATACCTGATATTCTCATGACATTAACCTGAAATCATACCTGATATTTCATGACATTAACCTGAAATCATACCTGATATTCTCATGACATTAACCTGAAATCATACCTGATATTCTCATGACATTAACCTGAAATCATACCTGATATTCTCATGACATTAACCTGAAATCATACCTGATATTCTCATGACATTAACCTGAAATCATACCTGATATTCTCATGACATTAACCTGAAATCATACCTGATATTCTCATGACATTAACCTGAAATCATACCTGATATTCTCATGACATTAACCTGAAATCATACCTGATATTCTCATGACATTAACCTGAAATCATACCTGATATTTCATGACATTAACCTGAAATCATACCTGATATTTCATGACATTAACCTGAAATCATACCTGATATTTCATGACATTCCTGTCAATCCTCTGGTGATTCCCGTCTCTCCTCCGGTGGTTTGTCGGATCTCAGCCACAAAGTATGATGCAGGTTTTCCTCCACAAAACGACATACCCGAGCTCCGCAAGGACATTTTAGTAAATGCTAGGGTTGATAAATATGTTAAACATTAAATGTCAGAAAACAAAACCGTAACTTCTCTGCTAGATTGAAAGCAAATTGCTTTAAAATAAACCGCTGTTCGCGCTCAGCTGCCATGGTTAGTCAGTGGCGTTATGCTACTTCCGGCGTCTAATCGGAAGTTGCACCCACAATTGTTTCTACAGTAGAGGCTCCAGGAATAAGGTGGATACATGTTCATTGTTATGCTGATGATACTCAGCTCTATTTGTCTACGAAGCCGGATGAAACAGAACCGTTAGTTAAACTTCAGGCATGTCTTAGGGACATCAAGGACAAATACATGAATGTTACTGTATGTCATTCTGACCCAGGATGTATTTGTTAGGTAAAATAAGGTATATTCTAGCCCATTACAATGTATGACTGTAATTAGGAAAGACACCAATACATTGAAAGATTAGTCCCACCAAAGAATAAAAAAAAACAACTTTTTTAAAATTTTTATCCAGGCTGGAGCTATGAGGGTCAGAAACTATACCTGACGGATGATCCGACCCGACAGGGGTAAAAATGAAACTTAATCCTATGACAAAACCAAATACATTTTTGGAAAGGCCTTGACCTGTAGATTAACATAAATCAGAATGAAGCTCATACATGCCTCCTGTTTTGAAATAATGAACCTTGACCTTGATGCATTTTTAAAGGCTTATGATTCTGAGATAGAAGGGACTATAGACATGAAATCAACTGTTATGGAAAGCTCTTGATCTAATGTATCATGCCAGAGTAGTCATCAATAGGTGTCGCTATGATATAAGGGTAAAACATGGTTAAAATAAATTTTCACACATTTAACAATTATATATTTAAAATATATTTACACAAATGTGTGTATCATGCCCTTAAACTACTATGTGCACTCTTATTTTAGTATTAACAACCTCCATTTCTGTAAAAAAAAAAACAATATTAGCAAATAACTACATTTCCCTAGAGTCATGTTATACAGCTTTATGCTAATCAGCGCCATATTTGTAGTCACATTGGTTTGGTTAACCCTAACGTATAAAAACGTTTTAAAAAACATATATCAATTGAATATATCTATTATGTAGTGCACCTGAAATAGTAACTACATTTTATAGAGATGATGTATGTTAAGGAATTGTAAATTGCTTTGTTTATATAGAATTTATATAAACATTTAAACATTTAGTTTATTTAACGTCATGTAACTGACTGATGTATTCACAGTGATTCATTATAACTTGTAAATGTACCTGTGTACGGTTTATTTTAATATTTACCGTTCAAAAGCACAATATATTTAACGGTTTACTTCCGCGTCCATAGCAACAGTAATCAATGATCACACTTCCGCGATCCATGAATTGAAATGTTAAATAAAGTTAATAAAAAAAACAAAAAACATCCGCGATCGGGGCAGTGGTCATGTGATCAGGATCTCCGCTCGTCACTCTATGATGTAGAGGGGATGCCCAGGGAATTCCCTGTGTTCGACGGAATGGGAGAATGGTTAAAACAATTTAAATAGCGCCTGTCTCCACTTCCTTGTTCAAAATCAATTAAAAATTATATTTTGTGGCTGGACGACGCTCTGGTTAAGGTCTGGTTAGATTAGGCATCACTTATGATTGGGTAGAAGTAAGAAACACTTGTGGTTTTTGCTAAAAATAATAATTTCACATCACTTACGCCACCTCTGTTGTCATGGTGACAGCAAACAACATGGTTAGATACTCAAATTTACGTTAAATACTAGAAAAACACGGTTAAATACTCGCCGTCAAAATACTGTTAAAAATGATCAAAACACCATTAAAATACTGTTAAAACAGCGTTAAAAACATGCTTTTACAAACTGACAGTAAGAAACAGTAACTTGCACGTCAAAAACTCATAACTTAGCCACTATAATAAAGAATAATCCGTGTATATATCACAACAATGGATCCCATTGACTTTGCATGGTACAATATCCGTGGTGCTCACACGGAATTATAAAATTTCCATGTTGGTGCCACAGAAAATAGTGGTGAGAGGTCGTGGGCCTTTCACAGATTTTTGTGAGATCAGGTTGAGGCTGAAACCACCTCCACCTTTAAAACTAAACTTAAAACCTTTCTGTTTAGTAAAGCCTATAGTTAGTGTTTAGTAAACCTCTAGCTGGTATTGGTAAATCTCTAGGTAGTGTAAACTCTAGTGTGTTAGAGTCAGTAGTCATAGTTGCAGCTATAGAACAAGACTATAATAGTTAGTCTCAAATATAGCTTGGTGGTAGATATGCTGCTATAGGCCTATGCTGCAGGGGGGACCGACATGATCCGCTGGGCGGTGCCTCTCACCCTTCTTCTCCTCTCCTTTTCCCTTCCTCTCTTCTCCATTACCATTTTTATTTATTATAAATATCTCATAGCTATCGTTTTTGTCCATCGTTCCTGTAGTTTCTTGTGCCGGCCCCCCTTTTCTCTTTTTTGTGCATGTTTGCAGGCAGGAGCCTTGGGAGCTGCGTTCTGGCCTGCGGTCCCGCCCCCCCCCCCCCTCTGCTCATCCCGCTGCTGCTTCCACATGCCTGCTGTGTGCTGCTGACGTCCCTGACTCCCCCAGTCTGGCCTTCGGCAGGAGGGTCCCCCCTTATGGTCCTGGTCCAGGTTTCTTCCTCCTAAAGGGGAGTTTTTCTTGCCACTGTTTGGCTTAAGGCTTTTCTCCCACTAGGGGAGTTTTTACCTGCCATTGTTTATGTAATAATTGCTCGCTGGTTTATGTTTATGTTTATGTTTATGTTTATGTTCATGTTCTGGATCTCTGGAAAGCGTCTAGAGACATCTGTTGTATTAGACGCTATATAAATAAAATTGAAATAAATTTAATTGAATTGGGTTTGTGGGTTGTTGTGTTGTTGTTATTGTTGTGGCGTTTGTGAAGTGGTTTTTCCAGGTTAAGGTTTCGAAAACCCCAGAATATGATCTGATCAAATCTGTAGAACCATCAAGACAATAGTTGTATTGTGTTCATCATGTCTTCAGATCTTATGGTTTCTTTTTTTCAGACAAAGTTCCGACTTCTTACCTTCCGTCTGACAGTTTTGGCGGATTTCCCGCCTTCCTCCCCTGAGAAAGGCAGGAGATCCGCCGAAACTGTCAGACGGAAGGTAAGAAGTCGGAACTTTGTCTGAAAAAAAGAAACCATAAGATACCATCAAGACAATCTGGAGTTCAGCAGGATTCCTGGAAGAGGAAAACCAGGACTAAAATCTTCCAGTTTCTTGGGGGGCTGGGACCATGTGGGGGCGAATGTTGTGGCTGATCTGTGAATGTTGTTCATCTCCTGAGGCATTCTGGGTCATTTATCAAGCAGCTTAAATGCTCAGAGAAATCCTCTTACTTCTCTGCAGACGCTCAGCCAGCTCCTCCTGCTTCATTCTCCTCAGGAAGTTCACTGTGATCTTCACAAACGCATCTCTGCTCCTCCTCTGCTCTTCACCCTCACCAAGCAACACATGCTCTAGGGATTCTGGGTAATCTGGACTCAGAACCTTCTGGATCTTCTTCAGCTCGTCCTTCACAAACATGACGATGTCGTCCTCCAGCAGCTGGAACAGAAGACCACATGAAGGACAAAACCAGACTGAAATCATGGAGACAAACATCAGGTCCATGATGGACAGACTGACAGTCCACTGGTCTCCAGAGACCAGCATGGAGACAAACATCAGGTCCATGATGGACAGACTGACAGTGCACTGGTCTCCAGAGACCAGCATGGAGACAAACATCAGGTCCATGATGGACAGACTGACAGTCCACTGGTCTCCAGAGACCAGCATGGAGACAAACATCAGGTACATGATGGACAGACTGACAGTCCACTGGTCTCCAGAGACCAGCATGGAGACAAACATCAGGTCCATGTTGGACAGACTGACAGTCAACTGGTCTCCAGAGACCAGCATGGAGACAAACATCAGGTCCATGATGGACAGACTGACAGTCCACTGGTCTCCAGAGACCAGCATGCTGATGGACATCAAGACAACAGATGGAGACAATTGTTGTTCATTTACAGACCTGAAAGATGGAGTCCAGCTGGGTCTGATGCTGCTGGACAGACGGACCACTAGGGGACTCTGAGATCTGCTGGTCCACTCTGTGGAGGAATCATGAAGAACTAGGTCACATGATGTCTGAAGGTCCATGGAGTCATGTTTGGATGAGGACAGTCCACCAGAGGACTTCCTGTCATGTTGAAGGTTCTCTGGTCCTCCTGAGACTGAGAACGTCCACGTCTTACTCCCAGTACCAGCTCTCAATCTGGTGGTACAAGAAGGTCCAGCAAGTGTCCACAAAGACCAGCTTCTCAACAGATGCATGTCCACATGGTTCCAGGAACCATCTGTCCTCCTGCATCCAGCAACACCGTCCACCTGAGGAGAACTCCCTCCCTAAATGATGTTGCAACCACAGCAGAAAGATGCCCCTGCTGGAAAAACCGCTGAACTACAGTCACTCAGAAGAGACTCCAACACCCCCTTTATAGTCTGCTGTGTTTCTGGAAACATCAACAACCATCTAACAACGGCAGCAAAACAGAGAAATGTTCACTTTAAACATGTTACCATGGAAACGTTTCAGTCTCAGTTACGTTTTTCAGAAACAACGTTTACAAACAACTCACCTCTCTGAAGAAAAACCAGGATCATCTTTAAAAGTGATAAAAAATTCCTTTGATGCATCACTCTTCAAGGACACACAGCTGGGACCAGGTCCAGGTTCAGGTCCAGGTCCAGGTCCAGGTCCAGGTCCAGGTTTGGTGATTTGGTGCGTGTTACTTTGTCTCTTTTTATTTAATAATGCAGCTTTCTGCTACGACTCCCGATGCTCTTTCACCAGAGAAGAGCTGATGAACATCAGAAGAACAACTCCAGCGGATTTATTTCCCACTTTTCTCCTTCCATCAGTGGAATTATTGGACATTCTAGTCAAAGGTGCGATCACCTTTGTTCACGCGGTGAAGCGCAGGAGGAGAGGTAAACGGGCAGGCGCGCTCGTGCGTCTCCGCCGGCGCGGACGCCGCACACCTTTACCTGGCATATTTCTCTCCAATGTGCGATCACTTTGCAATAAAATGGATGAACTTCAACTACTAGTGGGGAAGAACAGAGACCTCTCCTCATCCTCCGTTCTCTGCTTCACAGAGACGTGGCTGTGTGGTCTCATCCCGGACTCTGCGCTGCAGCTGGCAGGCTTCCAACTTTTCAGAGCCGACAGAGACGCGCAGCTCTCCGAAAAAAAGAAAGGTGGAGGAATCTGCTTTTACATCAACAACGGCTGGTGCAAAGATGTGACAGTGATCCAGCAACACTGTTCTCCCGATCTGGAATTTTTTATTATAAACTGCAAACCCTTCTACTCTCCCCGTGAGTTCAGCTCATTCATCCTGGTCGGCGTCTACATCACACCGCAGGCCCACGTACAGGACGCTCAGCGCGTGCTCGCCGACCAGATACTGAACGTGGAGCGGACAAACCCGGACTCCTTAGTTACTGTCCTCGGTGACTTTAACAAAGGTAACCTCAGCCACGAACTCCCTAAATACAGACAGCTAATTAAATGCCCGACCAGAGAGGGAAACATTTTGGATCACTGTTACTCTACAGTGAGCAGAGCCTATCATGCCGTCCCCCGAGCTGCACTGGGACACTCAGACCACCTGATGGTCCACCTGATTCCAGCATATAAGCAGAAACTAAAGCTCGGCAAACCTGCTGTGAGGACCTCAAAGCAGTGGACCAGGAAAGCTACGGAGGATCTTCAGGCATGTTTGGACTCTACTGACTGGGACGTTTTCAGGACTTCTTCCAGCAGCCTGGACGAGCTCACAGAGGCTG
Organism: Cololabis saira; assembly: GCF_033807715.1. Classification (NCBI taxonomy): domain Eukaryota; kingdom Metazoa; phylum Chordata; class Actinopteri; order Beloniformes; family Belonidae; genus Cololabis; species Cololabis saira. Next base: position 40,799,875 of record NC_084604.1, on the reverse strand, counting down.
TTACATCTTACATCAGCTTCTGTGAGGACAGTTGTATTCCAACACGAACCAGGGTTGTTTATAACAATGACAAACCCTGGTTTTCTTCTAAGCTCAAAAGGTTGCGGCTGCAGAAGGAGGAAGCGTTCAGGAGTGGCGACAAGGACAGGCTCAAAAAGGCAAAGTACACGTTTAGCAAGGAGGTGAGAGCAGCTAAACGTCTGTACTCTGAGAAACTATGCCAACAGTTCTCAGATAACGATGCCAGCTCAGTCTGGAAGGGACTGAGACAGATTACTAACTACAAACCCAGAGCCCCCCCCTCCATCAACGACCGACGCCTAGCCAACGACCTGAATGAGTTCTACTGTCGCTTTGAAGGACAAAGGGACAGTCCTGATACCATCCCCCCGGACTGCATTCACATTCCCCAGTTCCATTCCTTCAACAGCACCCCCGCCTCCCCAGCAGGGGCTGGAGCCTCTCCACCACTTCACACCCCAGAGGCCCCATCCTCCACCCCCCACACCACTGCGACGCCCCTCTCTATCCTGGAGAGGGACGTCAATAAAATATTCAAAAAACTGAACCCCCGCAAAGCAGCAGGACCGGACTCTGTCTCCCCATCCACCCTGAAGCACTGTGCCGATCAGCTGTCTCCGGTGTTCACGGACATCTTTAACACCTCCCTGGAGACATGCCATGTGCCAGCCTGCCTCAAAACCTCCACCATCATACCTGTCCCCAAAAAACCAAGGACCACAGGACTTAACGACTACAGACCCGTCGCCTTGACCTCTGTGGTCATGAAGTCTTTTGAGCGCCTTGTGCTGCCACACCTCAAAAACATCACCGACCCACTACTGGATCCCCTGCAGTTCGCCTACAGAGCCAACAGGTCTGTAGACGATGCTGTAAACATGGCCCTGCACTTCATCCTCCAGCACCTGGACTCCACAGGAACCTACGCCAGGATCCTGTTCGTGGACTTCAGCTCTGCTTTTAACACGATCATCCCAGCTCTGCTCCAGGACAAGCTCTCCCAGCTGAACGTGCCTGACTCCACCTGCAGGTGGATCACTGACTTCTTGTCTGACAGGAAGCAGTGGGTGAAGCTGGGGAAACATGTCTCTGACCCTCGGACCATCAGCACCGGATCCCCTCAAGGCTGCGTTCTCTCTCCTCTACTCTTCTCCCTGTACACAAACAGCTGCACCTCCACCAACAGCTGCACCTCCACCAACAGCTGCACCTACACAAACAGCTGCACCTACACAAACAGCTGCACCTCCAGTCATCAGTCTGTCAAGCTCCTGAAGTTTGCGGACGACACCACCCTCATTGGACTCATCTCTGATGGTGATGAGTACGCCTACAGGTGGGAGGTGGACCAGCTGGTGACCTGGTGCGGTCAGAACAACCTAGAGCTCAACGCTCTAAAGACAGTGGAGATGATAGTGGACTACCGGAGGAACGCAGCCCCACCTGCCCCCCTCACCCTGTGTGACTCCCCAGCAGACTCTGTGGAGTCCTACCGCTTCCTGGGGACCATCATATCCCAGGACCTCAAGTGGGAGCTGAACATCACCTCCCTCACCAAAAAAGCCCAGCAGAGGATGTACTTCCTGCGGCAGCTGAAGAAATTCAACCTGCCAAAGACAAATGATGGTGCAGTTTTACACGGCCATCATTGAGTCCATCCTCACCTCCTCCATCACCATCTGGTACGCTGCTGCCACTGTGAAAGACAGGAGCAGGCTGCAGCGTATCATCCGCTCTGCAGAGAAGGTGATTGGCTGCAATCTCCCATCTCTCCAGGACCTGCACGCCTCCAGGACCCTGAAGCGTGCAGGAAAGATTGCAGCAGATCCCTCCCACCCCGGACACAAACTGTTTCAGACTCTTCCCTCTGGCAGGAGGCTGCGGCCCATCAGGACCAAAACTTCACGCCACAAGAACAGTTTTTTCCCGTCTGCAGCTGTCCTTATCAACAAGGCCCCGGTCCCCCCTCCCCCCCCCCCCCCCGACTACCAAGGACTGCCCCCCCATCCCACTCTACGTTACATTAACGTAAATATTCCAACCCCGTAACATTTGTACAGACTCATATCCGGCACTTTACAAACCTCATTGTACATTTCTGTTTATACTTTTTACCTATCCTAAGTTTCTAAGTCACTTTTATACAGACTCACCCGGCACTTTAAAACCTCATTTTGTACATTTTATTTTATTATTTTACTGTTTATACTTTTTATTGTTTATACATTTCATTCTATATTATTCTATCTCTTATATATTTGTTTTTATATTTGTATTGTGTTGCACCAATCCCCATAACATATTCCTCGTGTGAAAACTTGGCAATAAACCCCTTTCTGATTCTGATTCTGATTCAGGTCCAGGTCCAGGTTCAGGTCCAGGTCTCCTGTAATAAAGGTGTTTGGTGACGTGAGGTCTGAACTCTGACGTGCAGAAGAGTCATGGACAGTTAGATCATCTCACCTCTCTTCTTCTCTCCCAGGTTTTCCCCTCGGGGAGGTTTTGGAGGGAAGGACTCCCTCCTCTCTGTCCTCACACTGATCCATGCTGCTGGATTCACATCAGCTCACACACACCTTCTACCTTCATCTGCAGAGGAAACACACGTCATTGTAGATGTACAACCACCAGCTCTGACTGATCTTCTCTTCAGCTTCATGTCCGACAGCAGTGAGGAAGCTGCTGCACTTCTACTATCCGACCACTAGATGGAGTCATGGAGCTGCAGCTCAGCTCACACCCTCAACTCACATTTACACTCCATTTAATCACACGTTTGCTCTCATGGCGCTTATCCACTAGTACCTACTCAGCGCGTCTCGACTCGACTCGCCCCCGTCTTGCGCTTCTCTATTACGGGCCGAGATGGGTAAAGGCTGGCTAAGTAGATACTTTTTCTGTATCTATTCTGCCGAGGTTCTGAGCGGCTGAGTCGGCCCTGTATCTGACATCATCACAATACAGGCCACCGATTGGTCGGGGGGCCGTCAGACATTTGAATCAGGAAGCGGGAGTCAGCACGAGAGCACCAACACAGAGCGTACGTCGTAGGGTACTCGGCGACGCGCACTGTACTACGTCGTCGATTTAAGGCGGAACCATAATTCAGGCTTTATTTCTCATCAGCGCCGACGGACAAAATTTAAAAAAAAAACATCGCCGTTTGAAGCTTCTTTCACTCTCATTTTTTAACTTGTTATGGAACACAAGCCACAGACCAGCAGCACATTTATCATCTCCTCCAGGTTCTACATCTTTATCTATCATCTCCTCCAGGTTTTACATCTTTATCTATCATCTCCTCCAGGTTCTACATCTGTATCCATCATCTCCTCCATCTTTATCTATCATCTCCTCCAGGTTCTACATCTTTATCTATCATCTCCTCCAGGTTTTACATCTTTATCTATCATCTCCTCCAGGTTCTACATCTTTATCTATCATCTCCTCCAGGTTTTACATCTTTATCTATCATCTCCTCCAGGTTCTACATCTTTATCTATCATCTCCTCGAGGTTCTACATCTTTATCTATCATCTCCTCCAGGTTCTATATCTTTATCTATCATCTCCTCCATCTTTATCTATCATCTCCTCCAGGTTCTACATCTTTATCTATCATCTCCTCCAGGTTCTACATCTTTAGTGTTGTTGTTTTCTCCCTTTAGATACACAATCAAATACGTCGCAGCAGCTTCTCCAACCTCCTACTGCTGATCTGGGTGTTGAAAAACCAACGAGGACAAAGTGGGGGGAGGTGGTACGAGGCGTCCCAAGTCGCTGAGTAGGTACTAGTCGAAAACGCCCATTAGTTTCTGTCTCCAGGACAAAAGATCATCATTGACTCTTAATTACTGAAACACGTTAGACCAGTGATACTCAACCGCATGCAGGTCTTTTAAGCCCCACATATGTGATGTGATTTAGTTGTAGCTGTATTTTACATGTACCACTAGATGTCGCTGCAGTCCATGAATAACATTTGTGGGTTGAAGGGCGGATATACTTGCCGTTTGAGCGTGCGTTCGCGTCCGTTCGCGTCCGTTCGCGTTCACAAGCAACTGCAACATCGCTCGTGCAGTATGCGAGGAAAGCGCGTCGTACCGTCGGTAACCGGTTGGGGGCAGTATGCAGAGCCACAGTTAGGAAAGTAATAAGATAATTGGTAGTAGTGTAATAAACCAGCTGGTGGAATAAAGATAAATGAGAATGAGAAACAGCGGCAATATTTCTGCATTTCCTCCGTTTGGTTTGACGCCTTGTTACATGGGATTGTCCCGCTGATTCAGCTCAGAACCAGACGGACCGCAGCAGAGAGCTGGCTGTCATCCTGCACTACCTGACGGGGACGAGCCGTCCAGCTGCAGCAGCCAGGTGGAGCAGCACGAGCATGTTGTCAGGAGATTAATTTACCGAAATATCTGGAGCAAAGTTGGTGTCGGTCGAGCGATGACTGAAGAACCTCTGTATCCAGCTCACACCGGTGGACAAAACCCCCCACCAGCAGCATCACCGCTGCATCTTCCCACGAGCACGGACATAATGAGCACGACTCTATCTGCACCAGGACTGTGTCGATCTGTTTTGACACGTTTGTCACTGTGCAGCTGCAATGTCACATCATAAATGTGAGGACAACAGCTGCCCATCCTGTCTTTCAAAACAGTCCTCAAGTTTCCAACCTCCGTGTCAAGTCGGCTGGTGCTTGGACCGGGAGCAGTGCCACTCGCGGGCAGAGCCAGAACAGCAGGCCACGTAGATGTTCAGTGTCTTTTGGAGAACGTGCCTGTTGATGCGTCAAACGAACGCAGGATACGCGTGGCAGCCATATTATTATATATTATAATAGGGATGCTGCGATCCGATCCGCGGATCGAAATTATGCTGCGATCCAGCATGGATCGGATTGCAGTGGAGGGGAAAACTGCGATACTAGCGCTGTGATACTAGCACTCCATTCCAAAAGTCCGCTCTAGCTTTTCCTTCCAGCACTTGCTTCTCACACGCGAGGAAGAAAAGAGAGGGGAGGGAGATCACGTGATAACAACAACCGGGAAAGAGAGAGAGCATAAAATGTCAGCGGTGTGGCAATACTTTAAAGCACAGGTGTCAAACTGAATCCCAGAAGGGCCGGTGTCCTGCATGTTTTAGATGTTTCACTGCTTTAACACACCTGATTCTAATTAATCATCGTCACCAGCTTGTCATCAAAGTCTGGATAGTTCTGTTGATGACACAGTCACTTGTATCATGGTGCAATGAAGCAGGGAAACATCTAAAACCTGCAGGACACCGGCCCTCGAGGACTGGAGTCTGACACCCCTGCTTTAAAGTAAAGAATGAACAAACTAGAGCCCTGCTATAGCGGGACTGGTTTCTTCATCCTGCTCCCGCTGAATTTCTGACCATTACCGCCCGCAACGTGTGTGTTACACTCCCACAGTGTTTATATCCACTCCCGCCCGCTCCCGCAAAATTCTGAAAATTCATGCCCGCATGATAATAGAGATTTATTGATTTTGTGTCTTCTTCTGTCCCGCAAGAGAAATGTCTCAGACAAATCTATCTGATTTAACGTTAAAATGATAACAGCGTACTCCGGCGGCCAGAGGTGTATAATCCAGGTGTGTAATTTTGAAATGGGGTCAGTCTCAAAGCACCATTATGGCTTTATGGCACCTGGATTATACACCTGGATTATACACCTGGATTATACACCTGGATTATACACCTGGATTATACACCTGGATTATACACCTGGATTATACACCTGGATTATACACCTGGATTATACACCTGGATTATACACCTGGATTATACACCTCTGCCGGCGGCGGCTCCCTCAAACAACCAATGTTGTTACAAACATTTGAAAAGCGTGAACAACTCCAACGAAACAGCAAGAAGGGAAAAGCAATTACAGAAAAGATTGCACAGTTTATTGTGTTTGATGACCCGCCCCTGTCAGTAGTGAGTAATGTGGGATTTCGACGCTTAATTCAACACCTCGAACCTCGCTAACGCTAACGCTACCTTATGCCTAGTTCTGTTCTCACCACACAGCAGCACAAGTTGCTACTGGCAGTAGAATTTATCTGACTTTGGAAGTCATGGCTTTTATTGATGGTAACAGATGTCAAACAAAGCCTACTTTTAGTAAATTAGTTTTTAAATTTGCTTGATTTTTTATATTGGCTTTTTCATGTTGAGATGTTATTTATTTTATTTAATGCTACTGCCTATTTTATGTTGAGAAAAATTGAATATCTAATAAATAGCTCAAGTTTTGTCATAATAACCTACTGTTGTGGACTATTCATCTCAGTATGTTATTCTCATTCTGAGTAATGTCGCTTTATCAAGCCTTTTCTATTATTCCACACAAAAATAAGTACTAAAAAAAGTGAGCCTATTGGTCAGAACAGAGTGATAGAAATATGCGTTGGTATCGGATCGCAAGTGAAAAAGTTGGATCACAGCATCCCAATATTATATGATTATAATATATAGAAATAGACTGAGTCTGTGGCACACGAAAGAGGCTCTCAGAAATCCCACTAGAGGTACGACGTTGCTCTTCTGATATTCTTCTGTAAAATGTAGGCAACAGTAGAACTTAAAGTCTGTTATATTTTACCCCCCAGGAGAGCAGACAGCAGAGAGAAAGGGACGCACCTGAGGACGAAGCAATTAACATGTTTTTTTGCAGTAAACACTGATGATCAGCAACATGCTGTCTGTCACCTGCTGTTGTATCAGCAGTGTGTTTTGTGGCGACACTGAACATAATAAATTGCAGTTATTGCACTGTACATCATGCTATCCTTTCCGTATTAACATATTACCATTACTATACCATACGTATTATCATATCTAATGGTTTCAGAGAGAATTGATATTGGATTGTTACAATGTCATTTAGCAGACATAGGTGTTCTAAATGTATGTTGCTTTGGATAAAAGCGTCTGCTAAATGTTTTTTGTCAATGTGGCTCCTGATCAGGACCAGGTTGAGTTCCACCGCCTTAGACCCTGGTGAGTCCAGAATGCTGGTTGCAGTTCCTCCACTGACCATTTTGTGTGATACGTTCATCTATAATCGTAAATTGTAGGCTATCATTACGATAAAATGTGCATTGTGCGGCCAGTGTAGCTAATTCTTACTTTACAACTTTCCTGAACGTTTATTGGCTGGAACAGTTACAGCCAATTTCTCGGCAAGTTTGCTGTGGTGAATGAGATGAACAGTAAACTTTAAAAGAGGACTAAGCATGTACAACGTTTTGAATGTTACCCTGTTTTCCACGTTACCTGGATTATTTTGGGTTATGGGAGAGTCAACTACCGTTGGTGAGTCAGTGTAACCTTCATAAATAATGTCTTTATCAGAATGTTGTGTAGCTTTGACCAGCTGCCTATTTGAATGTTTGTGTTGTTGTCAACTAGACTAGAGTCTATTCTATTATAGAACTAGACTAGAGTCTAGTCTCTGTTCTAGAACTAGACTAGAGTCTATTCTCTGTTCTAGAACTAGACTAGAGTCTATTCTCTGTTCTAGAACTAGACTAGAGTCTATTCTCTGTTATAGAGCTTATAGATTGTGTCATTTTAGACCAGTTATGTTGTTTCTTTTTGTATTTAAGCTGTATCAAAGATGGAACTGAGTCAGTCTGTGACTATCTGAGTTTTCAACACCATGTGATTGACAGCTGTCAGGCCTGTGTGTGTGTGTGTGTGTGTGTGTGTGTGTGTGTGTGTGTGTGTGTGTGTGTGTGTGTGTGTGTGTGTGTGTGTGTGTGTGTGTGTGTGTGTTCTTCTGAACAAGTTTGTGACTTTACTCTGCTTTCTGCAGCATAGGCCTATAGGCTCAATAAAAGTGAGAATAAATGGTGTTTGATGGGTAGGATGAGGTGTTGTTGAACGTTAAAATGACTATCTAAGTACCCATGGAGAATGCTCCGCCCCCTCTGAGACCCGCGCTCCGACACTGATTGGAGGAGTTTCTGATCACGTTCATTTCCTCCTTTTAGGCCTGAACCTGAACTTTGACCGTTAGTCTCCACAGATTTCTGATCTATTCGGACCGGCAGCTCTTTCTTCCCCCACAAACACAATAATGATCTGATACTGAGCTCCTTCTCCGTCTCCGTCTCCGCGGCGGCGCTTCTTCTCCGCACAGCCGCTCCTACATTTCATGTGCGCTTCTATTTCAGCCTTTACGGCAAATGAATGAACGCGGCTCAGAAACAGAAAGATATGAAGTTCTGAGTTTGAGATAATACAGATTTTTATTTTTTCATATACAAATACTTCCACCATGTAATGAAGCTCTTGGTGGTTCAGGAGAAGTAGTCAACGATATGGGGTGTCTAGTCAGGACACGGGAGGCAGGAATAACCTTTAGAAGGTTTATTGCGGCTCTATTGCATAGAACAGATGCACAGGCAACTCCACTCTGTATCAGTGTGTGGTTTGTGGTCATGGACGCACAAAAACTGGGAAACCCACTCAACTAGATGCCTAACTGTAAAGTAAATGTCTCAGTCTGTCTGCTGCTTCTCCTGAAACACAGCAGAGGCGGAGTGAAGAAAGCAGACAAGCCCAGACTTGTTGAGGGCAAAGCTGCACAGGTAGGAGAGAGAGCATATGCAAAGGGAGGGTGGGGTGTAACAGCTTAGCTCGTTGAGCCTTTTTCACACACCGTAATATTTACCCAATCTTACTGTAAAAGAAAAGGATTAAACACTTTTCTTTTAACATCTAAACTTCAAACACCTTACTTTTCTAAAAAGATCAGTCTCCTTTTTTGCTTCAGGTTCTGTTTTGCAGAAACTATAAAAATGAATTATCCTATAATTTCACCAATACCTCACATTTCCCTCTTCACAACTAGAATCACTACAGACACAGTGAATTTTAAACAACTTTACTGTGGAAAAATGTAAATACCTTCACACGGAGCTCCACACCCAGAAACCCGTCCAGGAGGAAGTGAAAGTAAACTTGACTAAAGTATCTGTGACACAACCAGGGTTGCCAGGTCTGACCAGGAAAAGCAGCGACCGAGACTCTGAAAAGCAGCCCGACACAAGCAGCCCAAAACCACAACATAGAACATTAAGAAACAACGATATTAGTTGGAGAATTGACCTGAATGTATTTATTTCTGCTGCTAATGAATGAACTTGACAGTCACATGAAGACCTGTGGTTACTTATAACCTCCAACATGCTTTTAATCACTCTTTCAACTCAAATATCTTCCTCATAACACGACTGAATTAAACTCAATGAATTTATAAAGTTGAAAGTATAAAGTCACTACACTGAAAACAATTAATCTAAGCGCATGTAAATATAACATATTTAAATCTGTGATATTAACAATTAAAAATGAAGTTTGTTGCTTTACATGAATACATCTAGTTTTGAACTTAATCTGCATTTGTTCAAAAAACAAGACATTGAGTTTAAGTCAGTCGTGTTATGAGGAAGATATTTGAGTTGAAAGAGTGATTAAAATCATGTTGGACGTTATAACCACAGGTCTTCATGTTACTGTCAAGTTCATTTATTAGCAGCAGAAACAAATACATTCAGGTCAATTCTCCAACTAATATCGTTGTTTCTTAATGTACTATGTTGTGGTTTTGGGCTGCTTGTGTCGGGCTGGTTTTCAGTCTCGGTCACTGCTTTTCCTCGTCAGACCTGGCAACCCTGGTTGTGACGCAGATACTTTAGTCAAGTTTACCTTCGCTTCCTCCTGGACGGGTTTCTGGGCGTGGAGCTCCGTGTGAAGGTATTTCTATTTTTCTACAGTAAAATTGTTTGAAATTCACTGTGCATGTAGAGATTCTAGTTGTCAAGAGGGAAATGTGAGGCATTGTGTGAAATTTTGGGAGAATTCATTTTTATAGTCAGATTTTTTTCAGCGTTGTCCAATCACCAGATGTTCTGGCTCCATTTTATGGAAGATGGACCCAGTTAAAGATTTAGACCAGAACAGCGTTTTGAACCAGACTGTAAATATGTTTCTTTCTGCTGTAAAGTTGGACATTTGAACACGGAGTTCAGCGGAAGAACTCGCGGTTGCAGCCTCTAGTGGTCAGTGGAGGAACTGCAACCAGCATTCTGGACTCATCAGTCTAAGGCGGTGGAACTCAACCTGGGCCTGATCAGGAGCCACATTGACAAAAAATATTTTTGCAAAAACCACAATGTTACAATGTCATTCAGCAGACGCTTTAATCCAAAGCGACATACATTAAGAACACCTATGTCTATGTCGCCGGGTGGGGGTCGTTGGTCTGGAGGGTGGGGGCCTCCTGGCCAAATGTCCGGTACAGACCGGGCGGCCGGGGATTGCCTGGGTAGCGGTCCTCCGCTGCGGGTGCCCTGGCTGCCTCTTCCCGTGTCGTGGGCCCCCCCGAGGTTTGGGTGGCGAATGGGGGGAGGGGGGAGCCTCGCAGGCAGTGGGTTGCCTCCCTCCTACTTCTCCCCTCTGTGGGGTTGCCGGTGGCCTGGGTTCCGGGCTCTTCCGTGTCGGCCTCTGGTCTCGCTGGTGGCGGGGTTGCTCCCCCCCTCCCCCACTATAGATACACTTCAGGTGGAGCTTTGTTTGGTTTATTACACACACACACACACACACACACACACACACACACACACACACACACACACACACACACACACACACACACACACACACACACACACACACACACACACAAACACATAGACATACTCATTGGCTTGTTCACCTGAATGCTTGCTCTGTAATTTTTGGGGTTAGTTAGCGGTAGCTTACCTCAGATTGTGATTGGATCTCGAGATTTGGGACGGTTGTTGCTCGTGTTTTGGTCAGCTCCGTGTCGGTTTCGTGTTTCGTTTGTTGTTTTTGTTGCAGATTTCCAGTGCTCGACGTGCGCCTCCATGTGTTCGCGCAGGCCAGAACGCAACCAATATGGACACTAATCCCTTAACTGAGGCCATAAGGAGGTCATTCGTGACTCGAACCAGTGCTGTCTCTGTGCTATGATGCATTCTGAACCCTGACTGAAAGACTTCAAACGGATCATTTCTATACAAATAGTCACATAACTGGCTTGAAACTGCCTTTTCCAGAATTTTAGATACAAATGGAAGGTTGGAAATTGGTCTATAATTAGCTAAGGTGTCTGGGTCAAGAGAAGGTTTTTTAAGTAAAGGTTTAATTACTGCCACTTTGAAAACCTGTGGTACATATCCTAAGCTTAGGGATATGTTGATTTGGTCTAGTATTGTCAGCTCAGGGAGGTCTATAGGATCAAAACAGTCTAGAGACAAGTCAGAGCCTAGGGAAGTCGCTAAAGCTGAGGAAACGCCCACAACCGGTTGGTTGATATCTTCTCTAATTTTCGTGATTTTACTGTTGAAAAAGCTCATAAAGTCCTCACTACTGAGAGCTGCAGGAATGCACGGCTCAACAGAGTTGTGACTCTTTGTCAGCCTGGCTACAGTGCTGAACAGAAAACGTGGGTTACTTTTGTTATCCTCTATCAACGTTGAATAATAAGCTGTTCTTGCTTTGCGAATGGCTTTTTTATATACTATTAGAATATCTTTCCATTCATCATAGGAGTCTACAGACTTACAAGGGTACAATTTCCTTTCCATTTTACGCATGTTTTGTTTCAACATGCGGATATCTGAATTATACCAGGGAGTTAAGCTCCTGTGGCTAGAAACCCTCCTTTTCAAAGGAGCAACTTCATCTAAAGCTGAGTGCAACTGATCAGCAGTGTTACTAACAAGAAAATCAACATCAACATCAGAGGTAGAACCCAGGTCACTGGCCTCTATTGCTTCAGTAGAGGCTTCACTATTTTCCACTGTCGTAAGATGAGCAATGGCCTCCTTAAATTTAGCAATAGCTTCATCAGACAAACATCTGCTAAAATAATACCTCCTATTTTGCACTTCAACATCAACAATATTAAATTCAAACGTTACTAAATAGTGGTCGGATAAAAGGGAGTTTACAGGTGACACCAACAGACCATCAGTTTCAACACTGTAGGTGAGAACGAGATCAAGAGTATGATTAAAACAGTGCGTCGGTTTATTCACTTTTTGTGAGATACCCATTGATTCTAGAAGAGAATTGAAAGCTAATTTAAGATTATCGCTTTCAACATCCATATGAATATTAAAATCACCCACTATGATGAATTTATCTGTACTGATCAATAATCCAGAAAGGAAATCTGAAAATTCAGACAAAAACTCTAGATACGCACCAGCAGGGGGCCGGTACACTACCACTAACACAACTGGCGTCCTGATTTCCAGCTCGGAAATTTCAGACTAAGCGTGAGGCTTTCAAATGTATTATAATTGGACTTAGGTTCAATTTTTGTTTGGAGACTGGAGTTATAAATTGCTGCGACTCCTCCGCCTCGGCCCGTGTTTCTAGGAATGTGATGATTAAAGTAGCCGGGCGGAGTCGATTCATTCAAACTAACATACTAACATTCTCACTTTTGTACTTCCTTTTGTATAATTTTTTGTATTTTCTGTATAATTTGTCTGTTAAAATTGTATATAGGTTATACTTATACTTTATTCTTATACTTATTCTTATTTTTATTCAGAACTATCCTTCTTTTATCACTACCTCAAACTGCTGCACCTTAAAATGTTAAAATGTTTATATGTATATAGTAATACCACATTTGTTTATTGTTTATTTGTTTATTGTTTATTTTTTTTTTACTACCAAAGAGCGAAATAACCGAATCAAATTCCTTGTTGGACAATGTTCGAACCTGGCCAATAAAGCTGATTCTGATTCTGATTCTGATTCTGATTCTGATACTCTTCCTCCTGTAACCATGTTTCTGTTAAGCAGAAAATATCACTCCTGCTCTCTGTAATTATATCATTTACTAACAGAGACTTGGAGCTTAACGATCGTATATTTAGTAGTCCGCATCTAATTTTCCGGTCTCTTATTGGTACCAAATGTGCATTGGTTTTAATTTTTACAAGATTATTTTGGTTAACGCCTCCAAAACCCGCACCTGGTGAACTTTTGGAGGGTGGGGAACTGCAACCACTTCTATTTTGCTAGACACCTGGTTAGAGTTTACCAATTACATCATGTAATCCTATAGTTTTAGAGTCGCCAATTACATAATGCAATCCTACAGTTTTATTGGCAGGCGTTGGTCCTCGAGAAGCAGCAGAGAAGTGTGTTAAACTGCAGCTCTGCATCCTGGCCTGGACCCTGCCTTGTCAGGGGGAGGGTCTGATAAAACAGGCCAAATTACTAGAGACAAGAGCAGCACCAACCCGGGTGGGATGAATGCCGTCTCTTCCAATCAGACCGGGCTTTCCCCAGAACGTTTCCCAATTGTCAATAAAGTCCACGTAGTTTTCTGAACATCACCGATACAGCCAGCGACGGAGCGAGAGCATGCGACTAAACACGTTATCGCTGGTCAGATTGGGGAGGGGACCAGAGAAACCTACGGAGTCCGACATGATTTTGGCGTAGTTACACACCGAGACAATATTCAATTTGGTTACTTCCGACTGGCGGGAGTCATTAGCTCCGACATGGATGATAACTTTACCAAATTTATAATACCCTTTGCCAGTAGCTTCAAATTTGCTTAAATGTCGCCCGCTCTGGCCCCCGGGATGCACCTAACTATGGTCGCTGGAGTCGGCTTCACATGCCTGATTATGGAGTCGCCAATCACCAGGGTCGGCTTCTCAACGGGTGTGTCGCTGAGTGGGGAAAATCTGTTAGACACATGAAGCGGGTGGTGGTGTTCCGTGCGCCCTTTAGGACTACACTTCCTCCGAACCGTCACCCAGCGGTCCTGACTGGCCGGCTGCTCGGGAGCTGCAGGGGAGCGGCTAGCAGCTGCTGCTACAGGCCGGTCCGCCGCTAACTTAGCCTGGATAGCTGATGGGTCTATCGGACTATGGTCAAATTGGCGGAACCGGACCTCTAACTGACTGAGACTCGCCTCCAGCCCTGCAAATAAACTACATTTTTAAGCACTTACCATCTTCACTAAAGGAGGCAGAGGAATAGCTAAACATTTCACACACTGAGCAGCAAAGAGGTGAAACGGTGGGAGACGGAGAGGCCATGCTAAGATGTTAACAGAGGCTAATGGACATAAAATGTATCGGTGATTGGTGACAGTGAAAGCTGCGGAAGAGAAAATGAGCGAGTGTTGAAATAAAGACAGTAATGTACCAGATATAGTACTATTTTACCAGAAAACAATCTAAGTTTAGACAAAAAAGTCGGGAGAGATCAGAGCCTGCAAACGCTGTGCAACGGCAGCAGACCGCAACACCAGGAAGTGACGTGATGCGTGACGCAGTACGTTACCCAATCAGCAAGCCAGCAAGAGCTAACCAAGGAGTCGCCAACCAGCCAACCAATGATGGCTGCAATGATGCATTTTTCTTGGACACATGTCAGATTAATCAAAGTTTGAATTAAGTTTCGTTCTTATGAGTATCAGAATCAAGTCAAGTCAGAGAGCTGACTGTGTTTATCGTGACATTCTTTGACACGCAGGAGGTTAAAACTGCTGACTTCCTGGTTGGTCAACTGAACCATTGTCTTTAGACGCATCTGTTTCAAGACCCCCATATACTTAGGGGGGTCGACTGACAGCCGTCTCATTGTCTTTAAAAGTTAGCTAAGGGTTATTTGGACCATCTGATAACACGAGACCCCCATGAAGGTTGGCCTGGTGACTTCTGGTTTGTAAATAACCCAGTGTCTTTAAAAACCATCTGTTCAAACCTCCAACAGAGGGTCCTGTTTTAGTTGACCCCTTGACCCTTTGTGTTTTAAGGATGTCTGTTTGTTTCTTCATACCAAGCCTCTTTAACTGAAAAATCACATGTGTGTGACCATCTGTTTCCTGTTTCTGTCCATTGTCCATCCACTGTCTACCATTGGTTGTCTTAACATAGCCAACGCCTGTCAGTTTTTCAATAAATACCTCCTGCAAAGAAGGACCCAGCAAGCATTTCGTCGAGAGCCACAGAGAGAGAGCCGTGTTGCTCGACAGGGCTCCGACTTTGCTTCACTTCTGCGCAGAAGGCCTTAAAAATCATTTCTACCAGTCTCTGTGTCTTTTCCTAAATTATTAATGTATGTATGTTGATTTAGGAACCCAACACACATCATCAGTGAAAGTACCTGGGATCCCCAGGGGTTTCGGGTCTTTCATCTTCAGACCCGACCGGGGTGATCAATTCCCGGCCCGTGTCCAAGAAGCATCAACAACTGCTGATCCCTCTGGATCCACAGCAATTGTGAGTCTCTCTCTGCCGAGATGGCTCTCCTTTTATGTCCCCTGTTCTGCCCAGGAGACTGTAGGCCTTGCAGAGAGACGTCCCTGCAAAGCCTCTTCCCTCACTTCAGTCGGTAGGCGTCGTGCCGTTTGCGGCACTCCTCCACCCGCTCTGCATATTTCTCCCTCTTTCTCTCACTTGCTTCTTCCATTCTCTCCTCCCAGGGCACTGTTAGCTCCAGCATGACGACTTGCTTGGATGCCTCTGAGACTAGGACGACGTCTGGTCTAAGTCTGGTTTCCTCAATGTTTTCAGGGAGTTTCAGCTGTTTTCCCAGGTCCACCCTTAGCTGCCACTCCTTCGCAGTTTCCAGAATGGCCTATTTGGGCTTTAGGTCGGGGAGGTGGTTGTTCTCCGGCTCTTACAAAGGAGATTTCACTCCTTGATGTTGTAAGCGCTTGCTCTGGTCAATGGCCGTGTTGATGGACTCAGCAATCGCCTTCAGCACACGGTCATGGCGCCAGCGATAGCGGCCATCACCAAGTGCTTTAGGACAGCTGCTGAGAATGGACCATATTAATATCCTGACAACATGCACGTGCTGCTCCACCTGGCTGCTGCAGTTGGACGGCTCGTCCCCGTCAGGTAGCGCAGGATGACAGCCAGCTCTCTGCTGCAGTCCATCTGGTTCGTCAAACGAAACGGAGGAAATGCAGAAATATCGCCGCTGTTTCTCATCATCAATTGCTGCATCGGCAAGACGGACAAGCTCTCCAGTCTCCAGATGGCTCTGGTTGAACGGCCTGACAAACCATTTCCGATCGTGCCGTTTATTTTCCGAGATCACAAGAAAAGCAGTGCAGTGATTTCCTCTTCATCTATGTTGCTGTCTTGTTTATTTATCTTTATTCCATCAGCTGGTTTATTACACTATCCATCCATCCATCCATTATCTTACCCGCTTTATCCCTTGCGGGGTCACGGGGGTCTGCTGGAGCCTATCCCAGCTCATTTTAGGTGAGAGGCAGGGGTTACACCCTGGACAGGTCACCAGTCCATCACCAGTTTATTACACTACTACCAATTATTTTATTACTTTCCTAACTGTGGCTCTGCATACTGCCCCCAATCGGTTACCGCCGGTACGACGCGCTCTACTCGTGTACTGCGTAAGCGACGTTGTAGTTGCTTGTGAACGCAAACGGACGTGAATGCAGGCTCAAACGGCAAGTATATCCACCCCTTAACCCACAAATGTTATTCATGGACTGCAGCGAAAATTAGTGGTAGATGTAAAATACAGCTACAACTAAATCACATCACATATGTCTAACGTGTTTCAGTAATTAAGAGTCAATGATGATCTTTTGTCCTGGAGACAGAATCTAAGAGCAAACGTGTGATTAAATGGAGTGTAGATGTGGGTTGAGGGTGTGATCCATCTGGACCAAGATGGCGCCTCCTATGGTCGCCTCGGTGTTTCGCTCTCTGATTTTTTTCAGCTTTCTGTGTATTTTTTTTGCCTTTTTTGCCTTTCACCGATCCGGACAGTATTAGTGAGATTTTGGTCGGAGCAGCAGCAACTGTATACCGGCTCTTCAGGAGACGCAGACAGGGGAAGAGCGCGGGAGCTCTTGTGCGGCTGAGAGAGAGAGGATTCCGAACCCTGCTGCCCTCCATGCACCTGGGGAATTTCTGCTCCTTTGCAAATAAAATGGATGAACTTCTTCTACTCATCTCAAAGAACCGGGATTTTAGCAGATCTCCCGCCGTTTGCCTCACTGGAACCTGGCTCAGTGATCTCGTCCCGGACATTGCAATACGGCTGCCGGGATTTCAGCTCATCCGAACGGATCGCAGCAAGGAACTCTCAGGAAAGACAAAAGGTGGTGGAATCGGCTTCTATATAAACAAAGGTTGGTGTACGGATGTCACAGTGCTAAAAGACTCTTGCAGTCCTCACTTAGAGACACTTTTTGTAAACTGCAGACCTTTCTATTCACCGCGGGAGTTTTCATCCTTTTGTAGCGCTCCCCTTGGTAATCTTAACAATAAGGGCAGGGCTTTTGGGTTCTTATATTGACTATGTTTAACCCTGATTAACTCAGTTTTAATGTTAGTTTTGAATCTCTCTTTTTTTAGATTACACACATGAACGGACTTAAACTTAACTGTGAATTCAATTTAAACTCCAGTTTTTAATAAAGATTTTACACCCCTAAGGTATCTTTATCTCTGAAATAAACAAACCTCTCTCTTAAGGTAAGTAAGTAAACACACCACAAGAATTTTAAGAAAAATCAATTCTCAATTATTTAATTGAAAACTTCTTAATGGAATGGAAAAATAAAAATATGAAAGTTCTTAGGATTTTAAATCTTCACAATAAATCCCTCTTTTAACAAAAACACTTATTTGTCCCTTTTCCCACAGGAAACACAATAAATGAAATACTCTTTTCTTTCCTTCAAATAAACACAGTAAATAAAATATTCTCTCGTCTTAGAAAAACACTGTAGCAAACTTTAGTAAATGTAAACAAACCTTTTTTTTACCTCAAAAGGAGTAATGCAGAACTTTAAGTTCCCACAACTTAATATAAGTGCAAAATGTGAACCCACAAACCTTATAAACACAAAGCCGGCACTCTTATTAGCTTATTGAAAATAAACCCCGGGGTACCCCTTTAATGTTTTTGTTGCAGGCCTGAATGTAGCTTGGGATCGTGGAAACCATAAACACAGTGGTTGCTTCACCCAGCCGGGCACAGAAAAAATAAAAAGGTACCTTACTGGTCAGGACTGTATCCTCCTGCCCACTGGCTGATGGCTGGAGAACAGGTGATTGCAAGAGAAAATCCAGCCCGATGAAACCAAAGACCCGTCACTGCCCAAGCTGCGGTGCTCACGCCTCGTCTGCAGCTCCACGATCCGTCCCCACAGTCACGGACGAAGCAGTTGGCGGGATGCCAACTAGTCCGGTCCTGTGAGCTTCTAGCTTCTGCTTTAGCCGCTAGCCTCCCGACGTCCTCACCTGCGGAGTAGTTCACTCACACACGTCTGCTCAGCAGTCTCTTTTCGTTCCTGCTTTTCCCTTAAGGCTCCTCGTGTGCCTTCTCCTTGCTTAATCAGTCCTCCTCTGCTCATTGTCCCTCCTGGACAAACACCTGAGAAGTTACGTTCCGGCCAATCCACAATTAACCCCTTAAATGCCATACATCTTGTTTTTACAAATAAATCATAGTTAAAATAAAACATTAAACATATAATATATATATTTAAATTGCTTTTAACCTTTTATACATTTTAATGAATTTAAACCTTTTTAATCTTTTTTATATACTTTGATGAAATGACACAATGAATATCACGTTACATTTTTACCCGGGTTACACTTTGTATTGGCGGCCGTCTACATTCCACCGGACGCGTGTGTGGCTGAAGCCACGCAGCAGCTGGCCGACCAGATAACAGACCTGGAGAAAAAACTCCCGAACTCACTCTTTATTGTTTTTGGGGATTTTAACAGAGCAAACCTCACTCACGAACTCACGAAATTCAGGCAACGTGTCACGTGTCCCACCAGGGAGACGCAGACTCTGGACCATTGTTACACCATCATCAAGACAAATACCGCTCTGTTCCCCGCACAGGTCTAGGACACTCTGACCACTGTCTCCTTCATCTGGTCCCGACCTACAGGCAGAAACTAAAAACCTCTAAGCCTGTGGTTAGGACTGTGAAGAAGTGGACAGAGGAGCCAAAGCTGAAGCTTCAGGCCTGCTTTGACTGCACGGACTGGAGTGTCTTTGAAGCTGCGGCCTCAGATCTGCACAAACTAACAGACACTGTGACATCCTACGTCAGCTTTTGTGAGGACATGTGTGTGCAGAATAAGACCTGAAGTGGTCCACCCACATCAACTCCGTCAGGAAGAAGCTCAGCAGAGGTTGTACTTCCTGCATCAGCTCAGTTTAACCTGCCACAGCAGCTGCTGATCACGTTCTACTCTGCCATCATCCAGTCTGTTCTCTGCACGTCCCTCACTGTCTGGTTTTGATCCACCAGACTAGACTGGACCAGGACCAGGACCAGGACCAGGACCACGTCCATCACTGTCTGGTTTGGATCAGCCACCAAACTGGACAGGCACAGACTGCAACGGACTATCAGGACTGCAGAGAGGATAGTTGGGACTAACCTCCCATCTATCGACGACCTGTACCGGTCCAGGACCAGGACCAGGACCAGGACCAGGAAACGGGCAGGTAGAATCTCTGCTGACCCCTCACACCCGGTACACAGTCTGTTCCATATTCCTAACCCTAACCCTCTGGACGGCGCTACAGAGCTCTGTGCGCCAGAACCTCAAGAAACAGAGACAGTTTTTTCCCGCAAGCGGTTGCTCTGATGAACTCACACAACTAATAGTCTCAGAGTAACCAAACACGCAGTGCAATAAAAATCATTTAGCACCTTCGGTAATAATCATGTCTGCCTCACTCTGCTGCACCTCTTGCTTTTGTATTTCTTTGTATAATTTTTTGTATTTTTTTTATAATTTGTTTTGTAAAATTGTACAATGGTAAAATTGTAAATAGGTTAGTTTATTTTATTTTATTTTATTCAGAGCTGTCCTTTTTTCTTTTCCCTACTTCAAACTGCTGCACCTTAGATGTTTATTCTGTACATATGTCAAAAATACCACATTTGTTTATTTGTTTATTTACTGCGAAAGAGCGGAATTACCAGAGTCAAATTCCTTGTTGGACAATGTTAGAACCTGGCCAATAAAGCAGATTCTGATTCTGATTCTGATTCTGATACTGAGCTGAGCTGCAGCTCCACGACTCCATCTAGTGGTCGGATAGTAGAAGTGCAGCAGCTTCCTCACTGCTGTCGGACATGAAGCTGAAGAGAAGATCAGTCAGAGCTGGTCGTTGTACATCTACCATGACGTGTGTTTCCTCTGCAGATGAAGGTAGAAGGTGTGTGTGAGCTGATGTGAATCCAGCAGCATGGATCAGTGTGAGGACAGAGAGGAGGGAGTCCTTCCCTCCAAAACCTCCCCCAGGGGAAAACCTGAGAGAGAAGAAGAGAGGTGAGATGATCTAACTGTCCATGACTCTTCTGCACGTCAGAGTTCAGCCCTCACGTCACCAAACACCTGTATTACAGGAGACGACATCGTCCTGGACGTGGACGTGGACGTGGACGTGGACGTGGACGTGGACGTGGACGTGGACGTGGACGTGGACGTGGACGTGGACGTGGACCTGGACCTGGACCTGGTCCTGAACCTGGACCTGGTCCCAGCTGTGTGTCCTTGAAGAGTGATGCATCAAAGGAATTCTATTGGGATTTTAAAGATACCCAACGTTCTCCCTCAGTGAGGTGAGTTTTACATAAATGTTTCTGAAAAATGTAACAGAGACTGAAATGATTTTATCGTAACATGATTATTTTAGTTTTAGAAATATGTGTCTTGATAATTTTCAGTTCATTTTTTATCTATAAAGCATCTATTACAATACAAGTTGTGTCTAGGATCTTTCCAGAGACCAGGGGCCTCATCTATAAAGCTTGCTTGCGCAGAAAAAGCGCCTCAAAGTTGCGGAAGCCGCCATCTACGCAAAGCCTCGGATCTAAAAAGAAAAAACTAACCGAAAAATCTGCTTATCTTTACGGCAACTAGGACCCTCCCGTAAGAATTTACTTAAGACACGGGGAACTGGCGACGCAGGCTGTGAGGTGGTGAAATGAATAATAATGTCATCACATATCACAACATATATCAGACTCATAATAAAATAGTGCTGATAACGGAGCAGGCGGCGGGGGGGGGGAGGGCATGTATATATTAAATACAATTAGTGGAGATACGGTAGAGCAATGTGCAATTTGATTATGCACTTTATATTAACGACGGGTTTTGTGCAATATGTATACTCCATTTTGGTTCCTGTGCAATATAATTTATTTCCTCGCACTAAGCACTTTAAAATATAAACACTTTAACATATATCCACTATACCTGTACTCTACTGTTTAGACTCGTTTACACACTGGTCGTTGGTCTCTTGTTTTTATTCTTTGTACTGAGTTTCGTGTTGTGTTGTGGTATTATGTGTTTCTGTCTTTGTTTTTTCTGATACGTTTATGTTCATGTTACCATCAACCTGCCAGGGGACTACAGATGGAAATTAGCCTGAGGCTATAATCTGGTATATTTACATTTAAATGTTCATTAATATGCACTGTCCCATTTTAAATAAATAAATAAGAAAATAAGGGGTGTGACTGCCGCTCCGAACCCACTACTCCACGCCGAAGAGGAAAAAAGAAAGTGTTCTGATTAAAATAAGGAAAGTTGGACTATATAACAATTGCGTTCATAAGGATAAAGTTTTCAAAAAAATAAAAATTAAAGAAATAGTCCCTTCTCCCCGTGTGTGTCTGCCTGTCGTGCACGGGTACGTGCGCACATGTTGTTTACTTTTAAGCCGGAATTATGGTTCTGCGTCACACCAACGCAGAGCCTACGGCGTAGGGTCCGGCGTAGGTGCGCGTCGCCGCGAACCCTAAGCCGTAGGCTCTGCGTTGGTATAACGCGGAACCATAAATCAGCCTAGAGCAGCTCTGAGGGGAGACGGGAGGGAGGAGGGGGAGCAGGGGCCGCCGGGCCGCCGTCCCGAGTGTCTTGATGATTTGCTGAGCCTACCGTTAGTTTTTAAACTGTAAAAACTGGGGCGGGGGGGACAAATACATGATTTTGAAAAGTGGGGGGGACATGTCCCCCCTGCCCCCAGTGGAAATTGCGTCGTGCGATCGTGGCACTAACGGGCAGCAACGACGTGCTGCCACTCACTCGCTTTATTTTATACTATTTATATACTTTTTCTACTTTTACTGTGACCACCAAATAATCTCGTTTCACTGTCCTCTCTCCAGCTCATCCACAACATCTAGATCTCAGATCTCAGTGAAATTCAGTGGCACGGTGGCTCGACACGTTCATTCATTCTGACGCCAAACAGGCTGCAGGAAGCCACTGCGCATGCTCAGCAGGCTCATTCATATGCAAAAAAATACCATTTATGGCATGAAGTGGGCGTGTAGAGGGCGGGATATGAGGCGGATTCAGCTGCGCAACCTTCCAGCTGGACTGTGATTTATGAAGGGGACATTACGTGCAAGTCTGCGTGCACGCAGTTTTATTGATCCGGATTTTTTTTTGCGCCCGCCATTTCCGGCTTTTGGGTGTACGTGCACTTTTAGTATGAATTCTATGCACTCCATTTTAAATGAGGCCCCAGAGCACCACCTCACGTCACCAAACACCTTTATTACAGGAGACAATCTGGACCTGGACCTGGACCTGGACCTGGACCTGGACCTGGACCTGGACCTGGACCTGAACCTGGACCTGGACTTGGTCCCAGCTGTGTGTCCTTGAAGAGTGATGCATCAAAGGATTTACGTATCTTTTTTAAAGATGCTCCTGGTTTTCCTTCAGAGAGGTGAGTTGTTTGTAAATGTTGTTTCTGAAAAACGTAACTGAGACTGAAACGTTCAATAAACTGTTTCACTCTACCAACAAGGAAAAGAATTGTCACACAACTTTTATTACCCATTTTAGATTATGCTGATGTTGTCTACCAGAACACTTATGAACACACATCTTAAACCCCTCAACGTAATTTACAACAGTCTCTGTAGACTTGTCTTACGTGCCCAAACCGAACTCACCACTGCTCCATGTATCAATCATTAAACTGGTTTAATCAGCTCAAGATGACAACACCACTGGCTCCAACTCATGTTCAAATGTATCCACTTTAGTTATCCATCTTACTTAAAACAATATTTGATTCCATATAAATTTTCGGGCTGGTGTAGTTGAGGACCCAGATGCAGGAGTTCCAAAAAACAGGGTTTTATTTACAAAAAGGGCAAGAACCAAAAACGCTGCAGAACAGGATTATCAAAACACTAGAGCAAAAACCGAAGGACACATGAAGGAAGGAAACAGTACGGACCGACAAGGAGCAAGGGAAAGACAAGACCAGATATACACAAGGGGGTAACGAGACACAGGTGCAGACAATCAGGGCAGATGGAAGACAGGCGGGGCAAAACAGAAACACAAGCTGGGGGAAATGTCAAACACTGACATACATCC
The DNA here is from genome assembly GCF_033807715.1 of Cololabis saira. Classification (NCBI taxonomy): domain Eukaryota; kingdom Metazoa; phylum Chordata; class Actinopteri; order Beloniformes; family Belonidae; genus Cololabis; species Cololabis saira. The sequence continues at coordinate 40,776,363 of NC_084604.1, read as the reverse complement.
TCATATTCTCTCAGAAACACTCAGAAACCCTACTTTTTTTGTTCCTTTGACGTTTAAAGAAATTGGCAGACGTGCTTTTAAGTTCAAAGCTTCATCAGACTGGAACAACCTACCCATCAATATAAGAAAACTTAATTCATTACATCTCTTTAAAAACTCACTATATTCCAACCTCAATAAGTTTCCTGTAGTGGTATTGCCTTCTCATTTTATTTATATTTATTTTATATATAATGTATCTATTTTTTCATATATTGTATCATAATGATGACGACAATGACTATTATTAATATTAATATTGTTGTTCTTGTTGCTATTACTGCATTATATGCAGTGTTTACTTGTGCTCTTTGGGTGTGGTAGGCCTTGACTGGTGTGTGTTTGTGTGTGAGAGCCTTATTTATTATGTATGTTGTATGTAACTGTACTGGGATACTGTAATGTTTTTTACTGTGTTGTATGTTTTTTGTTGGACCCCCTCGAAAACGAGATGATTCATCTCAAGGGGCTATCAATTAATACATTTACTTACAAGTTGTTTCTAGGATCTTTCCAGAGACCAGAACATGGCCTCACGTCACCAAACACCTTTATTACAGGAGACAACCTGGACCTGGATCTGGATCTGGACCTGAACCTGGACCTGGACCTGGACCTGGACCTGGTCCTGGACCTGGACCTGAACCTGGAACTGGACCTGGACCTGGAACTGGAACTGGACCTGGTCCCAGCTTTGTGTCCTTGAAGAGTGATGCATCAAAGGAGTTTTTCATCGGTTTTAAAGATGATCCTGGTTTTCCTTCAGAGAGGTGAGTTGTTTGTAAACGTTGTTTCTGAAAAACGTAACTGAGACTGAAACGTTTTCATCGTAACATGTTTAAAGTGAACATTTCTCTGTTTTGCTGCCATTCTTAGATAGTTGTTGATGTTTCCAGAAACACAGCAGACTATAAAGGGGGTGTTGGAGTCTCTTCTGAGTGACTGTAGTTCAGCGGTTTGTCCAGCAGGGGCATCTTTCTGCTGTGGTTGCAACATCATTTAGGGAGGAAGTTCTCCTCAGGTGGACGGTGTTGCTGGATGCAGGAGGACAGACGGTTCCTGGAACCATGTGAACATTGATCTGGTGAGAAGCTGGTCTTTGTGGACACTTGCTGGACCTTCTTGTACCTCCAGATTGAGAGCTTGTACTGGGAGAAAGACGTGGACGTTCTCAGTCTCAGGAGGATCAGAGAACCTTTAACATGACAGGAAGTCCTCTGGTGGACTGTCCTCATCCAAACATGACTCCATGGACCTTCAGACATAATGTGACCTGGTTCTTCATGATTCCTCCACAGAGTGGACCAGCAGATCTCAGAGTCCCCCAGCGGTCCGTCTGTCCAGCAGCATCAGACCCAGCTGGACTCCGTCTTTCAGGTCTGTACATGAACAACAACTGTCTCCATCTGTCCTGATGTCCATCTGCATGCCGGTCTCTGGAGACCAGTGGACTGTCAGTCTGTCCATCATGGACCTGATGTTTGTCTCCATGCTGGTCTCTGGAGACCAGTGGACTGTCAGTCTGTCCATCATGGACCTGATGTTTGTCTCCATGCTGGTCTCTGGAGACCAGTGGACTGTCAGTCTGTCCATCATGGACCTGATGTTTGTCTCTGTGGTTTCAGTCTGGTTGTGTCCTTCATGTGGTCTTCTGTTCCAGCTGCTGGAGGACGACATCGTCATGTTTGTGAAGGACGAGCTGAAGAAAATCCTGAAGGTTCTGAGCCCAGATTACCCAGAATCCTCAGAGAGTCTGGAGGAGTATGAAGATGAAGAGCAGAAGAGCATCAGAGAGACATTCATGAAGATCACAGTGAAGTTCTTGAGGAGGAGGAAGCAGGAGAAGCTGGCTGACCTCCTGCAGAGCAGTAAGACGTTTCTCTGAACATCTGAGCTGCTGGATAAACAACACCCAATGTCTCAGTAGATGACCAACATTCACAGATCAGACACAACATTAAACCCACTGGAAGGTGGAGGAACTCAGCTCATCTTCTGTTAGGAACATCTCATTAATAGGGTCATTAATATCCCAGTAAATAGTTTTATTCTAAAGAGTTGAACCATGTGGATTCAATATTCAGTTCCAGCAAACACAAAACAAACACAACCCGTGAGTCTGAAGTGAATCATAGAGGAAACACTGTTGTTGTTCCTCTGATTGATCGGAGGGTTTTTGGGAGGAAAACGCTTCAATACTCCTCATTGAACGGCTGATCAGTGAATGTTGAAATGTTGATTCTTTAGAGGAAGTAGAACTTGTTGTGGGCTGGGTTTAATCACTAAGTGGTTTTCTTTATTTTATCTTTATTTAGATACCGTCGATGCAGTTTGTCAATCCAAACTCAAAGTTCGGCTGCAGAAGAAGCACCAGCATGTGTCTGAGGGGATCACTAAAGCAGGAAAGACAACCCTTCTGGAGCAGATCTACACGGAGCTCTACATCACAGAGGGAGGGACCGGAGAGGTCAACCATGAACATGAAGTCAGACAGATTGAAGCAGCTTCCAGGAAACCAGACGGAGCAGAAACAGCCATCAGACAGGAAGACATCTTTAAACCCCCACCTGGAAGAGGAGGACCAATCAGAACGGTGATGACGAAGGGAGTGGCCGGCATCGGGAAAACAGTCCTAACACAGAAGTTCACTCTGGACTGGGCTGAAGGCAGAACCAACCAGGACATCCAGTTCCTGCTTCCATTCACCTTCAGACAGCTGAATGTGCTGAGAGAGGAGAAGTTCAGCTTGGTGGAACTAGTTCATCACTTCTTCTCTGAAACCAAAGGAATCTGCAGCTTTGAAGAGTTCCAGGTCGTGTTCATCTTTGACGGTCTGGATGAGTGTCGACTTCCTCTGGACTTCCACAACTCTACAATCCTCAGTGACCCCAGAAGTTCCACCTCAGTGGACGTGCTGCTGACAAACCTCATCAGGGGGAACCTGCTTCCTTCTGCTCGTCTCTGGATCACCACACGACCCGCAGCAGCCAATCAGATCCCTCCTTACTGTGTCTCCATGGTGACAGAAGTCAGAGGGTTCACTGACCCACAGAAGGAGGAATACTTCAGGAAGAGGTTCAGAGAAGAGGAGAAGACCAGCAGGATCATCTCCCACATCAAGACATCACGGAGCCTCCACATCATGTGCCACATCCCAGTCTTCTGCTGGATCACTGCTACGGTCCTGGAGAACGTCCTGGAGAACGTCCTGGAAACCAGAAATCGAAGGCAGCTGCCCAAGACCCTGACTGAGATGTACATCCACTTCCTGGTGGTCCAGGCTAAACTGAAGAAGGTCAAGTATGACGGAGGAGCTGAGACGGATCCACACTGGAGTCCAGAGAGCAGGAAGATGGTGGAGTCTCTGGGAAAACTGGCTTTTGAGCAGCTGCAGAAAGGAAACCTGATCTTCTATGAACGAGACCTGAGAGAGTGTGGCATCGATGTCAGAGAGGCTTCAGTGTACTCAGGAGTGTTCACCCAGATCTTTAGAGAAGAGAGCAGCCTGTACCAGGACCAGGTCTTCTGCTTCATCCATCTGAGTGTTCAGGAGTTTCTGGCTGCTCTTCATGTCCATCAGACCTTCATCAGCTCTGGAGTCAACCTGCTGGGAGATCAACGAACAACTCACCCTTCTTCAACCGGTCTCTATCCGACAGCTGTAGACTGGACCTTACAGAGTCCAAACGGACATCTGGACTTCATCAACTCTGGAGTCAACCTGCTGGGAGATCAACGAACAACTCACCGTTCTTCAACCGGTTTCTATCAGACACCTGTGGACTGGACCTTACAGAGTCAAAACGGGCATAAGACCTTCATCAACTCTGGAGTCTACCTGCTGGGAGATCAACGAACAACTCACCGTTCTTCAACAGGTTTATATCAGACACCTGTGGACTGGACCTTACAGAGTCAAAACGGGCATATGACCTTCATCAACTCTGGAGTCTACCTGCTGGGAGATCAACGAACAACTCACTGTACTTCAACCGGTTTCTATCAGACAGCTGTGGACAAGACCTTAAAGAGTCCAAACGGACACCTGGACTTGTTCCTGCGCTTCCTCCTGGGTCTTTCAGTGGAGACCAATCAGAACCTCCTACAAGGTCTGATGACATCAAACCAAAGAAGTTCACAGAACAATCAGGAAACAGTTGAATACATCAAGGTTAAGATCAGTGGGGATCTGTCTGCAGAGAGAAGCATCAACCTGTTCCACTGTCTGAATGAACTGAATGATCGGTCTCTGGTGGAGGAGGTCCAACAGTCCCTGAGGTCAGGACGTCTCTCCACAGATAAACTGTCTCCTTCTCAGTGGTCGGCTCTGGTCTTCATCTTACTGTCATCAGGAGATCTGGAGGTGTTTGACCTGAAGAAGTTCTCAGCTTCAGAGAAGGCTCTATGGAGGCTGCTGCCGGTGGTCAAAGCCTCCAAAAAAATTCTGTAAGTATCAACCTCAACGCGATTTAACACAAACTTTACTGAAGACCAGCAGAACAGTTGGAGACACAACTACATTTTCTTCCATAACAGGGAAATAAACTGGTTGTTGTTGTTTTCTTCTGTCTGCAGACTGAGTGGCTGTAACCTCTCAGGGAACATCTGTCCACTTCTGTCCTCAGTTCTCAGCTCTCAGTCCTCCAGTCTGACAGAACTGGACCTGAGCAACAACGACCTGCAGGATTCTGGACTGAAGCAGCTGTGTCCTGGACTGGAGAGTCCACACTGTAAACTGGAGTCTCTCAGGTCAGGATTCATTCCGTCTTTTCCAGGTCCAGTGAACATGCTGCTAAACGTGTCTGCAGCAGGACACTTGAGCAGAGAACATGCAGCAGACCTGTGTTGTGTGTCTGCAGCAGGACACCTGAGCAGAGAACATGTATAGACCTGTGTTGTGTGTCTGCAGGCTGTCAGGCTGTCTGATCTCAGAGGAAGGAAGTTCTTCTCTGGTCTCAGCTCTGACCTCCAATCCCTCCCACCTGAGAGAGCTGGACCTGAGCTACAACCATCCAGGAGAGTCAGCAGGGAAGCTTCTGTCTAGACTGGAGGATCCCCGCTGGAGACTGGACACTCTCAGGTAGGACACTCTCATGTAGGACACTCTCAGGTAGGACACTCTCAGGTAGGACACTCTCAGGTAGGACACACTCAGGTAGGACACTCTCAGGTAGGACACACTCAGGTAGGACACACTCGGTTAGGACACTCTCAGGTAGGACACTCTCAGGTAGGACACTCAGGTAGGAGACACACTCAGGTAGGACATTCTCTGGTAGGACACTCAGGTAGGACACTCTCAGGTATGACACTCTCAGGTAGGACACTCTCAGGTAGGACACTCTCAGGTAGGACACTCAGGTAGGACACACTCAGGTAGGACACACTCAGGTAGGACACTCTCAGATAGGACACACTCAGGTAGGACACTCTCAGGTAGGACACACTCAGGTAGGACACTCTCAGGTAGGACACACTCAGGTAGGACACTCAGGTAGGACACTCTCAGGTAGGACACTCTCAGGTAGGACACTCTCAGGTAGGACACTCTCAGGTAGGACACACTCAGGTAGGACACTCAGGTAGGACACTCTCAGGTAGGACACTCTCAGGTGGGACACTCAGGAAGGACACTCTCAGGTAGGACACTCTCAGGTAGGACACTCTCTGGTAGGACACACTCAGGTAGGACACTCTCAGGTAGGACACTCAGGTAGGACACACTCAGGTAGGACACTCTCAGGTAGGACACTCTCAGGTAGGACACACTCAGGTAGGACACTCTCAGGTAGGACACTCTCAGGTAGGACACACTCTGGTAGGACACTCAGGTAGGACACTCTCAGGTAGGACACTCTCAGGTAGGACACTCAGGTAGGACACTCTCAGGTAGGACACTCTCAGGTAGGACACTCTCAGGTAGGACACTCTCTGGTAGGACACTCAGGTAGGACACTCTCAGGTAGGACACTCTCAGGTAGGAGACACTCAGGTAGGACACTCTCAGGTAGGACACTCTCAGGTAGGACACACTCAGGTAGGACACTCTCAGGTAGGACACACTCAGGTAGGACACTCTCAGATAGGACACACTCAGGTAGGACACTCTCAGGTAGGACACACTCAGGTAGGACACTCTCAGGTAGGACACTCTCAGGTAGGACACTCAGGTAGGACACTCTCAGGTAGGACACACTCAGGTAGGACACTCTCAGGTAGGACACTCTCAGGTAGGACACACTCAGGTAGGACACTCAGGTAGGACACTCTCAGGTAGGACACTCTCAGGTAGGGCACTCAGGAAGGACACTCTCAGGTAGGACACTCTCAGGTAGGGCACTCAGGAAGGACACTCTCAGGTAGGACACTCTCAGGTAGGAGACACTCAGGTAGGACACTCTCAGGTAGGACACTCTCAGGTAGGACACACTCAGGTAGGACACTCTCAGGTAGTACACTCTCAGGTAGGACACACTCAGGTAGGACACTCTCAGGTAGGACACACTCAGGTAGGACACTCTCAGGTAGGACACACTCAGGTAGGACACTCTCAGATAGGACACACTCAGGTAGGACACTCTCAGGTAGGACACACTCAGGTAGGACACTCTCAGGTAGGACACACTCAGGTAGGACACTCAGGTAGGACACTCTCAGGTAGGACACTCTCAGGTAGGACACTCTCAGGTAGGACACACTCAGGTAGGACACTCAGGTAGGACACTCAGGTAGGACACTCAGGTAGGACACACTCAGGTAGGACACTCTCAGGTAGGACACTCTCAGGTAGGACACTCTCAGGTAGGACACTCAGGAAGGACACTCTCAGGTAGGACACTCTCAGGTAGGACACTCTCAGGTAGGACACTCTCTGGTAGGACACTCAGGTAGGACACTCTCAGGTAGGACACACTCAGGTAGGACACTCTCAGGTAGGACACTCTCAGGTAGGACACTCTCAGGTAGGACTCTCAGGTAGGACACTCTCAGGTAGGACACTCTCAGGTAGGAGACACTCAGGTAGGACACTCTCAGGTAGGACACACTCAGGTAGGACACTCTCAGGTAGGACACTCTCAGATAGGACACTCTCAGGTAGGACACTCTCAGGTAGGACACTCTCAGGTAGGACACTCTCAGGTAGGACACTCTCAGGTAGGACACTCTCAGGTAGGACACACTCAGGTAGGACACTCTCAGGTAGGACACTCAGGTAGGACACTCTCAGGTAGGACACTCAGGTAGGACACTCAGGTAGGACACTCTCAGGTAGGGCACTCAGGTAGGACACTCAGGTAGGACACTCTCAGGTAGGATACTCAGGTAGGACACTCTCAGGTAGGACACTCAGGTAGGACACTCAGGTAGGACACTCTCAGGTAGGATACTCAGGTAGGACACACTCAGGTAGGACACTCTCAGGTAGGACACTCAGGTAGGACACTCAGGTAGGACACTCTCAGGTAGGGCACTCAGGTAGGACACTCAGGTAGGACACTCTCAGGTAGGACACACTCAGGTAGGACACTCTCAGGTAGGACACTCAGGTAGGACACTCTCAGGTAGGACACTCAGGAAGGACACTCTCAGGTAGGACACTCTCAGGTAGGACACTCTCTGGTAGGACACACTCAGGTAGGACACTCTCAGGTAGGACACTCAGGTAGGACACACTCAGGTAGGACACTCTCAGGTAGGACACTCTCAGGTAGGACACACTCAGGTAGGACACTCTCAGGTAGGACACTCTCAGGTAGGACACACTCTGGTAGGACACTCAGGTAGGACACTCTCAGGTAGGACACTCTCAGGTAGGACACTCAGGTAGGACACTCTCAGGTAGGACACTCTCAGGTAGGACACTCTCAGGTAGGACACTCTCTGGTAGGACACTCAGGTAGGACACTCTCAGGTAGGACACTCTCAGGTAGGAGACACTCAGGTAGGACACTCTCAGGTAGGACACTCTCAGGTAGGACACACTCAGGTAGGACACTCTCAGGTAGGACACACTCAGGTAGGACACTCTCAGATAGGACACACTCAGGTAGGACACTCTCAGGTAGGACACACTCAGGTAGGACACTCTCAGGTAGGACACTCTCAGGTAGGACACTCAGGTAGGACACTCTCAGGTAGGACACACTCAGGTAGGACACTCTCAGGTAGGACACTCTCAGGTAGGACACACTCAGGTAGGACACTCAGGTAGGACACTCTCAGGTAGGACACTCTCAGGTAGGGCACTCAGGAAGGACACTCTCAGGTAGGACACTCTCAGGTAGGAGACACTCAGGTAGGACACTCTCAGGTAGGACACTCTCAGGTAGGACACACTCAGGTAGGACACTCTCAGGTAGTACACTCTCAGGTAGGACACACTCAGGTAGGACACTCTCAGGTAGGACACACTCAGGTAGGACACTCTCAGGTAGGACACACTCAGGTAGGACACTCTCAGATAGGACACACTCAGGTAGGACACTCTCAGGTAGGACACACTCAGGTAGGACACTCTCAGGTAGGACACACTCAGGTAGGACACTCAGGTAGGACACTCTCAGGTAGGACACTCTCAGGTAGGACACTCTCAGGTAGGACACTCTCAGGTAGGACACACTCAGGTAGGACACTCAGGTAGGACACTCAGGTAGGACACTCAGGTAGGACACACTCAGGTAGGACACTCTCAGGTAGGACACTCTCAGGTAGGACACTCTCAGGTAGGACACTCAGGAAGGACACTCTCAGGTAGGACACTCTCAGGTAGGACACTCTCAGGTAGGACACTCTCTGGTAGGACACTCAGGTAGGACACTCTCAGGTAGGACACACTCAGGTAGGACACTCTCAGGTAGGACACTCTCAGGTAGGACACTCTCAGGTAGGACTCTCAGGTAGGACACTCTCAGGTAGGACACTCTCTGGTAGGACACTCAGGTAGGACACTCTCAGGTAGGACACTCTCAGGTAGGAGACACTCAGGTAGGACACTCTCAGGTAGGACACACTCAGGTAGGACACTCTCAGGTAGGACACACTCAGGTAGGACACTCTCAGGTAGGACACACTCAGGTAGGACACTCTCAGATAGGACACACTCAGGTAGGACACTCTCAGGTAGGACACACTCAGGTAGGACACTCTCAGGTAGGACACACTCAGGTAGGACACTCAGGTAGGACACTCTCAGGTAGGACACTCTCAGGTAGGACACTCTCAGGTAGGACACTCTCAGGTAGGACACACTCAGGTAGGACACTCAGGTAGGACACTCAGGTAGGACACTCAGGTAGGACACACTCAGGTAGGACACTCTCAGGTAGGACACTCTCAGGTAGGACACTCTCAGGTAGGACACTCAGGAAGGACACTCTCAGGTAGGACACTCTCAGGTAGGACACTCTCAGGTAGGACACTCTCTGGTAGGACACTCAGGTAGGACACTCTCAGGTAGGACACACTCAGGTAGGACACTCTCAGGTAGGACACTCTCAGGTAGGACACTCTCAGGTAGGACACTCTCTGGTAGGACACTCAGGTAGGACACTCTCAGGTAGGACACTCTCAGGTAGGAGACACTCAGGTAGGACACTCTCAGGTAGGACACACTCAGGTAGGACACTCTCAGGTAGGACACTCTCAGATAGGACACTCTCAGGTAGGACACTCTCAGGTAGGACACTCTCAGGTAGGACACTCTCAGGTAGGACACTCTCAGGTAGGACACTCTCAGGTAGGACACACTCAGGTAGGACACACAGGTAGGACACTCTCAGGTAGGACACTCAGGTAGGACACTCAGGTAGGACACTCTCAGGTAGGGCACTCAGGTAGGACACTCAGGTAGGACACTCTCAGGTAGGATACTCAGGTAGGACACTCTCAGGTAGGACACTCAGGTAGGACACTCAGGTAGGACACTCTCAGGTAGGACACTCAGGTAGGACACTCAGGTAGGACACACTCAGGTAGGACACTCTCAGGTAGGACACTCAGGTAGGACACTCAGGTAGGACACTCTCAGGTAGGGCACTCAGGTAGGACACTCAGGTAGGACACTCTCAGGTAGGATACTCAGGTAGGACACTCTCAGGTAGGACACTCAGGTAGGACACTCAGGTAGGACACTCTCAGGTAGGACACTCTCAGGTAGGACACTCTCAGGTAGGACACTCAGGTAGGACACTCTCAGGTAGGACACTCTCAGGTAGGACACTCTCAGACTGGACACTCTCAGGTAAGACACTCTCAGGTAGGACACACTCAGGTAGGACACACTCAGGTAGGACACTCTCAGACTGGACACTCTCAGGTAGGACACTCTCAGGTAGGACACTCTCAGACTGGACACTCTCAGGTAGGACACTCTCAGGTAGGACACTCAGGTAGGACACTCTCAGGTAGGACACTCTCAGGTAGGACACTCTCAGACTGGACACTCTCAGGTAGGACACTCTCAGGTAGGACACTCTCAGGTAGGACACACTCAGGTAGGACACACTCAGGTAGGACACTCTCAGACTGGACACTCTCAGGTAGGACACTCTCAGGTAGGACACTCTCAGGTAGGACACACTCAGGTAGGACACACTCAGGTAGGACACACTCAGGTAGGACACTCAGGTAGGACACTCTCAGGTAGGACACACTCAGGTAGGACACTCTCAGACTGGACACTCTCAGGTAGGACACTCTCAGGTAGGACACTCTCAGACTGGACACTCTCAGGTAGGACACTCTCAGGTAGGACACTCTCAGACTGGACACTCTCAGGTAGGACACTCTCAGGTAGGACACTCTCAGGTAGGACACTCTCAGTTAGGATACTCAGGTAGGACACTCTCAGGTAGGACACAGGAGACACTCTCAGGTAGGACACTCTCAGGTAGGACACAGGAGACACTCTCAGGTAGGACACTCTCAGGTAGGACACTCTCAGGTAGGACACAGGAGACACTCTCAGGTAGGACACTCTCAGGTAGGACACACTCAGGTAGGACACAGGAGACACTCTCAGGTAGGACACTCTCAGGTAGGACACAGGAGACACTCTCAGGTAGGACACTCTCAGGTAGGACACAGGAGACACACTCAGGTAGGACACTCTCAGGTAGGACACACTCAGGTAGGACACAGGAGACACTCTCAGGTAGGACACTCTCAGGTAGGACACAGGAGACACTCTCAGGTAGGACACTCTCAGGTAGGACACTCTCAGGTAGGACACTCTCAGGTAGGACACTCTCAGGTAGGACACTCTCAGGTAGGACACTCTCAGGTAGGACACTCTCAGGTAGGACACACTCAGGTAGGACACTCTCAGGTAGGACACTCAGGTAGGACACTCAGGTAGGACACACTCAGGTAGGACACTCTCAGGTAGGACACTCTCAGGTAGGACACTCAGGTAGGACACTCTCAGGTAGGACACTCTCAGGTAGGACACTCAGGTAGGACACTCTCAGGTAGGACACTCTCAGGTAGGACACACTCAGGTAGGACACTCAGGTAGGACACTCTCAGGTAGGACACTCTCAGGTAGGACACTTTCAGGTAGGACACTCTCAGGTAGGACACACTCAGGTAGGACACTCAGGTAGGACACTCTCAGGTAGGACACTCTCAGGTAGGACACTCAGGTAGGACACTCTCAGGTAGGACACTCTCAGGTAGGACACTCTCAGGTAGGACACTCTCAGGTAGGACACTCTCAGGTAGGACACTCAGGTAGGACACTCTCAGGTAGGACACTCAGATAGGACACACAGGAGACACTCTCAGGTAGGACACACTCAGGTAGGACACTCAGGTAGGACACACTCAGGTAGGACACTCAGATAGGACACACAGGAGACACTCTCAGGTAGGACACACTCAGGTAGGACACTCAGGTAGGACACTCTCAGGTAGGACACTCAGGTAGGACACTCTCAGGTAGGACACTCAGGTAGGACACTCTCAGGTAGGACACTCTCAGGTAGGACACTCTCAGGTAGGACACTCTCAGGTAGGACACTCAGGTAGGACACTCAGGTAGGACACTCTCAGGTAGGACACTCTCAGGTAGGACACTCTCAGGTAGGACACTCTCAGGTAGGACACTCTCAGGTAGGACACTCAGGTAGGACACTCTCAGGTAGGACACTCTCAGGTAGGACACTCTCAGGTAGGACACTCAGGTAGGACACTCAGGTAGGACACTCAGGTAGGACACTCTCAGGTAGGACACTCAGGTAGGACACTCTCAGGTAGGACACTCTCAGGTAGGACACTCAGGTAGGACACACTCAGGTAGGACACTCTCAGGTAGGACACTCTCAGGTAGGACACTCTCAGGTAGGACACTCAGGTAGGACACTCTCAGGTAGGACACACTCAGGTAGGACACTCTCAGGTAGGACACTCAGGTAGGACACACTCAGGTAGGACACTCTCAGGTAGGACACTCAGGTAGGACACTCTCAGGTAGGACACTCAGGTAGGACACTCAGATAGGACACACAGGAGACACTCTCAGGTAGGACACACTCAGGTAGGACACTCTCAGGTAGGACACAATCAGGTAGGACACACTCAGGTAGGACACTCTCAGGTAGGACACTCTCAGGTAGGACACTCAGTTAGGACACTCTCATGTAGGACACTCTCAGGTAGGACACTCAGGTAGGACACTCAGGTAGGACACTCTCAGGTAGGACTCTCAGTTAGGACACTCTCAGGTAGGACACTCTCAGGTAGGACACACTCAGGTAGGACACTCTCAGGTAGGACACTCAGGTAGGACACTCTCAGGTAGGACACTCAGGTAGGACACTCAGGTAGGACACAGGACACTCTCAGGTAGGACACACTCAGGTAGGACACTCTCAGGTAGGACACACTCAGGTAGGACACTCTCAGGTAGGACACTCTCAGGTAGGACACTCTCAGGTAGGACACTCAGGTAGGACACTCTCAGGTAGGACACTCTCAGGTAGGACACTCTCAGGTAGGACACTCAGGTAGGACACTCAGGTAGGACACTCAGGTAGGACACTCTCAGGTAGGACACTCAGGTAGGACACACTCAGGTAGGACACTCTCAGGTAGGACACTCTCAGGTAGGACACTCAGGTAGGACACACTCAGGTAGGACACTCAGGTAGGACACTCTCAGGTAGGACACACTCAGGTAGGACACTCTCAGGTAGGACACTCTCAGGTAGGACACTCTCAGGTAGGACACTCAGGTAGGACACACTCAGGTAGGACACTCTCAGGTAGGACACACTCAGGTAGGACACACTCAGGTAGGACACTCTCAGGTAGGACACTCTCAGGTAGGACACTCTCAGGTAGGACACTCTCAGATAGGACACACTCAGGTAGGACACTCTCAGGTAGGACACTCTCAGGTAGGACACTCTCAGGTAGGACACTCTCAGATAGGACACACTCAGGTAGGACACTCTCAGGTAGGACACTCTCAGATAGGACACACTCAGGTAGGACACACTCAGGTAGGACACTCTCAGGTAGGACACTCTCAGATAGGACACACTCAGGTAGGACACACTCAGGTAGGACACTCAGGTAGGACACACTCAGGTAGGACACTCTCAGGTAGGACACTCTCAGGTAGGACACTCTCAGGTAGGACACTCAGGTAGGACACACTCAGGTAGGACACTCTCAGGTAGGACACTCTCAGGTAGGACACTCTCAGGTAGGACACTCTCAGGTAGGACACTCTCAGGTAGGACACTCTCAGGTAGGACACACTCAGGTAGGACACTCAGGTAGGACACTCTCAGGTAGGACACTCTCAGGTAGGACACACTCAGGTAGGACACTCTCAGATAGGACACACTCAGGTAGGACACACTCAGGTAGGACACTCAGGTAGGACACTCAGGTAGGACACTCAGATAGGACACTCAGGTAGGACACTCTCAGGTAGGACACTCAGGTAGGACACTCAGATAGGACACTCAGGTAGGACACTCTCAGGTAGGACACTCTCAGGTAGGACACTCTCAGGTAGGACACTCTCAGATAGGACACACTCAGGTAGGACACACTCAGGTAGGACACTCTCAGGTAGGACACTCTCAGATAGGACACACTCAGGTAGGACACACTCAGGTAGGACACTCAGGTAGGACACTCTCAGGTAGGACACTCTCAGGTAGGACACTCTCAGGTAGGACACTCAGGTAGGACACTCAGGTAGGACACTCTCAGGTAGGGCACTCAGGTAGGACACTCAGGTAGGACACTCTCAGGTAGGACACTCAGGTAGGACACTCTCAGGTAGGACACTCAGGTAGGACACTCTCAGGTAGGACACTCTCAGGTAGGACACTCTCAGGTAGGACACTCAGGTAGGACACTCTCAGGTAGGACACTCAGGTAGGACACTCTCAGGTAGGACACACTCAGGTAGGACACACTCAGGTAGGACACTCTCAGGTAGGACACACTCAGGTAGGACACTCTCAGGTAGGACACTCAGGTAGGACACTCTCAGGTAGGACACACTCAGGTAGGACACTCAGGTAGGACACTCTCAGGTAGGACACTCTCAGGTAGGACACTCTCAGGTAGGACACTCAGGTAGGACACTCTCAGGTAGGACACTCTCAGGTAGGACACTCTCAGGTAGGACACTCTCAGGTAGGACACTCTCAGGTAGGACACTCTCAGGTAGGACACACTCAGGTAGGACACTCTCAGGTAGGACACTCAGGTAGGACACTCTCAGGTAGGACACTCTCAGGTAGGACACTCTCAGGTAGGACACACAGGTAGGACACACTCAGGTAGGACACACTCAGGTAGGACACACTCAGGTAGGACACTCTCAGGTAGGACACTCAGGTAGGACACTCAGGTAGGACACTCTCAGGTAGGACACTCTCAGGTAGGACACAGGAGACACTCAGGTAGGACACACTCAGGTAGGACACACTCAGGTAGGACACTCTCAGGTAGGACACTCTCAGGTAGGACACTCTCAGGTAGGACACACTCAGGTAGGACACTCTCAGGTAGGACACTCTCAGGTAGGACACAGGAGACACTCAGGAAGACACACTCAGGTAGGACACACTCAGGTAGGACACTCTCAGGTAGGACACTCTCAGGTAGGACACTCTCAGGTAGGACACTCTCAGGTAGGACACTCTCAGGTAGGACACTCTCAGGTAGGACACTCTCAGGTAGGACACTCTCAGGTAGGACACACTCAGGTAGGACACTCAGGTAGGACACCCAGGTAGGACACTCTCAGGTAGGACACTCAGGTAGGACACTCTCAGGTAGGACACTCTCAGGTAGGACACTCTCAGGTAGGACAGTCAGGTAGGACACTGAAGTAGGACACTCAGGTAGGACACTCTCAGGTAGGACACACTCAGGTAGGACACTCTCAGGTAGGACACTCAGGTAGGACACTGAAGTAGGACACTCAGGTAGGACACTCAGGTAGGACACACTCAGGTAGGACACTCTCAGGTAGGACACTCAGGTAGGACACTCAGGTAGGACACTGAAGTAGGACACTCAGGTAGGACACTCAGGTAGGACACACTCAGGTAGGACACTCTCAGGTAGGACACACTCAGGTAGGACAGTCAGGTAGGACACTGAAGTAGGACACTCTCAGGTAGGACACTCAGGTAGGACACACTCAGGTAGGACACTGAAGTAGGACACTCAGGTAGGACACTCTCAGGTAGGACACACTCAGGTAGGACACTCAGGTAGGACACTCTCAGGTAGGACACTCAGGTAGGACACTCTCAGGTAGGACACTCTCAGGTAGGACACTCTCAGGTAGGACACAGGACACTCTCAGGTAGGACACTCTCAGGTAGGACACACTCAGGTAGGACACACTCAGGAAGGACACTATCAGGTAGGGCACTCAGGTAGGACACACTCAGGTAGGACAGTCAGGTAGGACACTCTCAGGTAGGACACTCTCAGGTAGGACACTCTCAGGTAGGGCACTCAGGTAGGACACTCTCAGGTAGGACACACTCAGGTAGGACAGTCAGGTAGGACACTGAAGTAGGACACTCAGGTAGGACACACTCAGGTAGGACACTGAAGTAGGACACACTCAGGTAGGACACTCTCAGGTAGGACACACTCAGGTAGGACACACTCAGGTAGGACACTCTCAGGTAGGACACACTCAGGTAGGACACTCAGGTAGGACACTGAAGTAGGACACTCAGGTAGGACACACTCAGGTAGGACACTGAAGTAGGACACACTCAGGTAGGACACTCTCAGGTAGGACACTCTCAGGTTGGACACTCTCAGGTAGGACTTACTCAGGTAGGACACTCAGGTAGGACACTCTCAGGTAGGACACTCAGGTAGGACACTCTCAGGTAGGACACTCTCAGGTAGGACACTCTCAGGTAGGACACACTCAGGTAGGACACTCAGGTAGGACACTCAGGTAGGACACTCTCAGGTAGGACACACTCAGGTAGGACACTCAGGTAGGACACTCTCAGGTAGGACACTCTCAGGTAGGACACTCTCAGGTAGGACACACTCAGGTAGGACACTCAGGTAGGACACTCTCAGGTAGGACACTCTCAGGTAGGACACTCAGGTAGGACACTCTCAGGTAGGACACTCTCAGGTAGGACACACTCAGGTAGGACACTCTCAGGTAGGACACAATCAGGTAGAATACTCAGGTAGGACACTCTCAGGTAGGACACTCTCAGGTAGGACACTCTCAGGTAGGACACTCTCAGGTAGGACTCTCAGGTAGGACACTCTCAGGTAGGACACTCTCAGGTAGGACACTCTCAGGTAGGACTCTCAGGTAGGACACTCTCAGGTAGGACACTCTCAGGTAGGACACTCTCAGGTAGGACACACTCAGGTAGGACACTCTCAGGTAGGACACTCTCAGGTAGGACACACTCAGGTAGGACTCTCAGGTAGGACACACTCAGGTAGGACACTCAGGTAGGACACTCTCAGGTAGGACACACTCAGGTAGGACACTCTCAGGTAGGACACTCTCAGGTAGGACACTCTCAGGTAGGACACTCTCAGGTAGGACACTCTCAGGTAGGACACTCTCAGGTAGGACTCTCAGGTAGGACACTCTCAGGTAGGACACTCTCAGGTAGGACACTCTCAGGTAGGACACACTCAGGTAGGACACTCTCAGGTAGGACACTCTCAGGTAGGACACACTCTCAGGTAGGACACTCAGGTAGGACACTCTCAGGTAGGACACTCTCAGGTAGGACACTCTCAGGTAGGACACACTCAGGTAGGACACTCTCAGGTAGGACACTCTCAGGTAGGACACTCTCAGGTAGGACACACTCAGGTAGGACACACTCAGGTAGGGCACTCTCAGGTAGGACACTCTCAGGTAGGACACTCTCAGGTAGGACACTCTCAGGTAGGACACACTCAGGTAGGACACACTCAGGTAGGGCACTCTCAGGTAGGACACTCTCAGGTAGGACACTCTCAGGTAGGACACTCTCAGGTAGGACACTCTCAGGTAGGACACTCTCAGGTAGGACACTCTCAGGTAGGACACTCTCAGGTAGGACACACTCAGGTAGGACACACTCAGGTAGGGCACTCTCAGGTAGGACACACTCAGGTAGGACACTCTCAGGTAGGACACTCTCAGGTAGGACACTCTCTGGTAGGACACTCTCAGGTAGGACACTCTCAGGTAGGACACTCTCTGGTAGGACACTCAGGTAGGACACTCTCAGGTAGGACACTCTCAGGTAGGAGACACTCAGGTAGGACACTCAGGTAGGACACTCAGGTAGGACACTCTCAGGTAGGACACTCTCAGGTAGGACACTCTCAGGTAGGACACTCTCAGGTAGGACACTCTCAGGTAGGACACTCTCAGGTAGGACACACTCAGGTAGGACACTCTCAGGTAGGACACTATCAGGTAGGACACACTCAGGTAGGACACTCTCAGGTAGGACACACTCAGGTAGGACACTCAGGTAGGACACTCTCAGGTAGGACACTCTCAGGTAGGACACTCTCAGGTAGGACACTCTCAGGTAGGACACTCTCTGGTAGGACACTCTCAGGTAGGAGACACTCAGGTAGGACACTCTCAGGTAGGACACACTCAGGTAGGACACTCTCAGGTAGGACACTCTCAGGTAGGACACTCTCAGGTAGGACACTCTCAGGTAGGACACACTCAGGTAGGACACTCAGGTAGGACACACTCAGGTAGGACACTCAGGTAGGACACTCTCAGGTAGGACACTCTCAGGTAGGACACTCTCAGGTAGGACACTCTCAGGTAGGACACTCTCAGGTAGGACACACTCAGGTAGGACACTCTCAGGTAGGACACACTCAGGTAGGACACACAGGTAGGACACACTCAGGTAGGACACTCTCAGGTAGGACACTCAGGTAGGACACTCTCAGGTAGGACACTCTCAGGTAGGACACACTCAGGTAGGACACTCTCAGGTAGGACACACTCAGGTAGGACACTCTCAGACTGGACACTCTCAGGTAGGACACTCTCAGGTAGGACACTCTCAGGTAGGACACACTCAGGTAGGACACTCTCAGGTAGGACACACTCAGGTAGGACACTCTCAGGTAGGACACTCTCAGGTAGGACACTCAGGTAGGACACTCTCAGGTAGGACACAGGAGACACTCTCAGGTAGGACACTCTCAGGTAGGACACTCTCAGGTAGGACACTCAGGTAGGACACTCTCAGGTAGGACACAGGAGACACTCTCAGGTAGGACACACTCAGGTAGGACACTCTCAGGTAGGACACACTCAGGTAGGACACACTCAGATAGGACACACAGGAGACACTCTCAGGTAGGACACTCTCAGGTAGGACACTCTCAGGTAGGACACTCAGGTAGGACACTCTCAGGTAGGACACTCTCAGGTAGGACACTCTCAGGTAGGACACTCTCAGGTAGGACACTCAGGTAGGACACTCTCAGGTAGGACACAGGAGACACTCTCAGGTAGGACACTCTCAGGTAGGACACAGGAGACACTCTCAGGTAGGACACTCTCAGGTAGGACACTCTCAGGTAGGACACAGGAGACACACTCAGGTAGGACACTCTCAGGTAGGACACTCTCAGGTAGGACACTCTCAGGTAGGACACTCTCAGGTAGGACACTCTCAGGTAGGACTCTCAGGTAGGACACTCTCAGGTAGGATACTCAGGTAGGACACTCTCAGGTAGGACACACTCAGGTAGGACACTCAGGTAGGACACTCTCAGGTAGGACACTCTCAGGTAGGACACACTCAGGTAGGACACTCAGGTAGGACACTCAGGTAGGACACTCTCAGGTAGGATACTCAGGTAGGACACTCTCAGGTAGGACACACTCAGGTAGGACACTCAGGTAGGACACTCTCAGGTAGGACACTCTCAGGTAGGACACACTCAGGTAGGACACTCTCAGGTAGGACACTCAGGAGACACTCTCAGGTAGGACACTCTCAGGTAGGACACACTCAGGTAGGACACACAGGTAGGACACACTCAGGTAGGACACACTCAGGTAGGACACTCTCAGGTAGGACATACTCAGGTAGGACACCCTCAGGTAGGACACTCTCAGGTAGGACACTCTCAGGTAGGACACTCTCAGGTAGGACACTCAGGTAGGACACTCTCAGGTAGGATACTCAGGTAGGACACTCTCAGGTAGGACACTCTCAGGTAGGACACACTCAGGTAGGACACTCTCAGGTAGGACACTCAGGAGACACTCTCAGGTAGGACACTCTCAGGTAGGACACACTCAGGTAGGACACACAGGTAGGACACACTCAGGTAGGACACACTCAGGTAGGACACTCTCAGGTAGGACATACTCAGGTAGGACACCCTCAGGTAGGACACACTCAGGTAGGACACTCTCAGGTAGGACACTCTCAGGTAGGATACTCAGGTAGGACACTCTCAGGTAGGACACTCTCAGGTAGGACACTCTCAGGTAGGACACTCAGGTAGGACACTCTCAGGTAGGACACTCAGGTAGGACACTCTCAGGTAGGACACTCTCAGGTAGGACACTCTCAGGTAGGACACTCTCAGGTAGGACACACTCAGGTAGGACACTCTCAGGTAGGACACTCAGGTAGGACACTCTCAGACTGGACACTCTCAGGTAGGACACTCTCAGGTAGGACACTCTCAGGTAGGACACTCTCAGGTAGGACTCTCAGGTAGGACACTCAGGTAGGACACTCTCAGGTAGGACACTCTCAGGTAGGACACTCTCAGGTAGGACACTCAGGTAGGACACTCTCAGGTAGGACACTCTCAGGTAGGACACTCTCAGGTAGGACACACTCAGGTAGGACACTCTCAGGTAGGACACTCAGGTAGGACACTCTCAGACTGGACACTCTCAGGTAGGACACTCTCAGGTAGGACACTCTCAGGTAGGACACACTCAGGTAGGACACTCTCAGGTAGGACACTCAGGTAGGACACTCTCAGGTAGGACTCTCAGGTAGGACACTCTCAGGTAGGACACTCTCAGGTAGGACACTCTCAGGTAGGACACACTCAGGTAGGACACTCTCAGGTAGGACACTCTCAGGTAGGACACTCAGGTAGGACACTCAGGTAGGACACTCTCAGGTAGGACACTCTCAGGTAGGACACTCAGGTAGGACACTCTCAGGTAGGACACTCTCAGGTAGGACACTCTCAGGTAGGACACTCAGGTAGGACACTCTCAGGTAGGACACTCTCAGGTAGGACACTCTGACATCTCTGCTTCCTCTGAGAGACTGATCTGGTCTGACCCTCCTCCTCCTTCCAGGGTGGAGCCTGCTGGACAACGATGGCTGACACCAGGTCTGAGGAAGTGTAAGTGTGTTTTTATTCAACCATCTTCACTCGTTCATGAGTCCATCAGTGATCAATAACTGATCAATAATAACTGCAGCTGCTTGTTTGTTCTCTCCATCAGATTCCTGTCAACTCACCATCGACACAAACACAGTCCACAAGGACATCAAACTGTCTGATGACAACAGGAAGATGATGTTTGTGGAGAAGTATCAGTCATATCCTGATCATCCAGACAGGTTTGATGTCTATCAGCAGCTGCTGTGTAGAGAAGTTCTGACGGGTCGCTGTTACTGGGAGGTCCAGTGGAGCGAATGGGTTTCTGTATCAGTGAGTTACAGAAGAATCAGCAGGAGAGGAGACTCTGATGACTGTAGGTTTGGAGGAAACGATCATTCCTGGAGTCTGGACTGTTATCCAGGTGAGTACCATGTCCTTCACAATAAAAGACCAACATCCACCACCTCCTCATCTCCATGTCCAGACTCTGGCAGAGTAGCAGTTTACGTGGACGTTCCTGCTGGAACTCTGTCCTTCTATGAAGTCGTCTCTGACAGACTGATCCACCTCCACACCTTCAACACCAGCTTCTCTGAACCTGTCTCTGCTGGATTTGGATTCTGGTTCAGTCCTGGTTCCTCAGTGTCTCTGTGTCCAGTTTAGTCTCCAGAGTCTCCGGTCAGAGAAACTGTCTCTGTTGGATCCTGGACTTGGACTCTGGTTCTGGTTCCTCAGAGTCTCCATGATGATGAAGATGATGATGATGATGATGATGATGATCATGATGATGATGATGATGATGATGATGATGAAGGAGATGATCACCATTTATCTTACATTTTTTGGTTTATTGTATTTTATTTGATCTTTTTCACATTTAAACATTAAATAATTTACTGGATGTTGATGTTTGATCATAAATTAAATTTGTATCTATCTATTCTTGTTTTATTCTTGATTCTGTCTCTAAATGTTTTCATGTTTGACTCTAGATTCTTAAAGTCTTGTTTCTTCCCTGAAAGAAAGTTTGAACTTGAAATCTAAACATTTCCATTTTCCATTCAACTTTTACAGTTTTTACAATATTTGATGGATTTATCTGATTGTTTTAATTGGATTCCTTCAGTTTTCAAAGTTGTTAATGTAAAAATGAGGTGAGAAGATGGAAATATTCATGTAACATCCATCATGTAAAAACATCAGCAGCATGTGTAAAAGTATTCAAGTACTGGATCAGTGTGAAGATGAAGTGATGACTCCTCTTCCTCTCTGACCTTCAACTCCTGGGTGGAGGTCACATGTTCTCTTGGTGCTGGTGAGGGTTTCTGCAGGAACTCCAGCTTCCTCTCACTGCTTCACCTAAATGGAGGGATGAAACCTGGTCTGGATGGATGGAGGGATGAGACCTGGTCTGGATGGATGGAGGGATGAGACCTGGTCTGGATGGATGGAGGGATGAGACCTGGTCTGGATGGATGGAGGGATGAGACCTGGTCTGGATGGATGGAGGGATGAGACCTGGTCTGGATGGATGGAGGGATGAGACCTGGTCTGGATGGATGGAGGGATGAGACCTGGTCTGGATGGAGGGATGAGACCTGGTCTGGATGGATGGAGGGATGAGACCTGGTCTGGATGGATGGAGGGATGAGACCTGGGGCCTGTACTACGAAGCAAGTTCAACATATCCAGGATATCTTTTCCTTATCCAGATTCACTAAGCGGGACAATTGCAATCACGCTAAGCGGTCACACGACGGCGGTTATCAACTCGGTATATCAACCCAGGTTTCTCCAATCTGGATATGAGCGCGTGCACATAAAAGGGGCGGTGTTTTCAGCGCATGACCAATCGCAAGCATGGAGAAGTCCGCTGTCAGAGCCGCTTATTTCAGTAGCGAAGAGCAAACAATAATTTTACGGAAATATGATGAGTATAGGCATATAATACAGGCAAAAAGCAACACAGTTGCAGCTGCAAAATGCAGGAAAGACAGCTGGCAAAAGATCGCTGACTGTATAAATGCGTAAATTCATAGGGATATAAACATATATTTGAATATTCTGGGAATCTTAATCTTAAACTGTAAACCATGATCAGCAATATTAAAATAATAAAAGGCTTGCAATATTTCAGTTGATTTGTAATGAATCCAGAATGTATGACATTTTTTTTGTTTTTGTGTTTGCATTACAGAAAATCACAATATTCTAATTTTCTGAGACAGTCTGTATATATAACTATTGTTGTTGACCGATAACTTGTGCTGATGCTGTACCAAAGAATTGGGTTTATTTATTTATTTTATTTAATTTTTTATTTTTTCAGGAGGGGGGTGTTTAGTATTTTAAAGTGACTTCTCAGAATGTTCGAGGGACGAAATTGAAAATCCCTTTTTTGCTATCCCCTTACAAATGCATCTTCTTTTTCATTTCTTCTTGATTTATTTATTTAATTGGTATTAGTTTTGGATTGACTGTACATCGGATTTTGGGTGATGATTTGTTTTATTTATTCATTGATTGATTTATTTTTTATTTTCTCCTCCACCTCTTTTTTCTTTTTTTCGGATCGTTCATAGGTACTCATCAGGGAAAGCAAAGGGGTTTTGGTGGTCCCTGAATACGCGTTCCCTTCGGAGGGATCCTCTCACGATCCGCTTCGAAAGGGCATGTCATTTTCCAAGAGAGCTGATTGGTCAGTGGGCGGTGCTTTTACACCCGGCGATCTGTATCTCGAACATAACCTGCTCCGGAGCAGGTTAGCGGTTCAGCATAAGTTACCATGGCGATGTACCCCGCTAAGAAGTGAACCACTGTCGTAGTCCTGAAAACCCAGGGTTAAACCTGAAGTTACCTCGCTAACCTCAAATCCCGCTTCGTAGTACAGGCCCCTGGTCTGGATGGATGGGGATGAGTTTTGTACATCTGAATTTTTTTGTGCTTACGTGTAAATTCCACTCACGGATTCACGTTGAAATCCACGCACTCTTAGTCGATGAGGCCCCTGCTCTCCAGCTGCTCATAGAATAAATATCTCCTCCATCAGGCAGAAATGTTTTGTTTTCCAAATTCTTTAAAACATCTTCCCTCTTTACGAGTTCTCAGATCGTTGATGTTTTTACTTCCAATCCATGACTTAAGCACAACACTGTAGGAAACAGCTGAATCTGAGATGCTGCTATCCACTAGCTAGATATCTTGATGTCACAAGAAACTGACCAGAAAAGGTTCTTGATAGATGTTTGCTACTTTATTTTCTTTCATTATATCTTGATATTTTATTTTGTACATTTTGTACAGTCTGTTCTTATAGTTACTTATTCTTATCCTATATGTTGTCCACTGTTACTGTGTGTAATGCTGCAGCTACACCACAATTTCCCAGCTTGAGATAAATACAGTATATCTATCTATCTGTAATAGGAGGTTCTAGAGGATACAAGCACATTAATTAGTGTTTGTGCGTTGTTCTGCCCTCTTCAAAAGAGTCCCCCTTCCTCAACTAGGCAGACAGATAACTCCTTCCACACACTGTAGCGAATAATGAAGGCTTTATTGTGTACAGTATATGAATTGGGTAAAACTGAAATAAAAAGAATACAACAATGAACACTTATTGGATAAACCCCATCAATCAACATATTTCACGGTACCTTAAAGGTATAAAGCACGTGAGGCTACAAATATAAAGCTGCAATATAGCTGACAGAACACTACAAATTACTTTAGTTGACTGAACTACAACTGATAAACAGCATGAAAAAAAATACAAACTCAGAACAAAAAAAAAACAAATGTAACTTCAATATAATATATGTATCTTAAAACCGTACTAACAGACAATTCCTTCATTAACTGATTCTCCAAAAAAGGATGGAGATCAAGAGGATGTTCTTAATCTTTGTGACATTACGGAGATGGAAAAATGCTATTTTACAAACATGATTAATATATGCATGAAACTATCAGGAATAAAGAGAGGTGATCCCAGTTTAGGAGATTTAATACATCGTTAGCATGCTAGCGGCTCAAACATCCATCAGGCTCCTCGATGCAGGAGTGACGCCGAGGAAAAGCTGCAGAGGATTTTTGAAGATCACAAAATGATGAAGACTAAACACTAGGATTGTCATAAACAGAGCTGAGCTTTCAGAGACCAAACATCCGTCTGCTGCTCTGTAGCCAGGCTAACGCTAATGTTTCCATCACACACAGCTGATTTATTGATCTGTGGATCGGACAGAAGCAGGCAGGTCTTCATCGTTTTCATAGTTCACATCATCATCATCTTCATCCTTGTTCACCTTTGGAAACATACAATGTTCTTGTAATTCATGTTTTCACCACCAGAGGGAGATCAAGATCATATTTACATGATAATAGACCGTTCTTAATGGTTCCTGTGAAATTGATCTACAATTATAAACTCTTTCTCAACAGTGTTGGGGGTAACGCGTTACAAAAGTAACGCAATTACAGTACTGTATTACTATTTGCTGTAACGCAGTAATATAACGCATTACTAATACATTTTCGGTAATATTTTACTCGTTACAATCTAAGTAACGCGCGTTACAACGCATTTTAACCCGTTTAGCTGTTGTTTTTTAAAGAATTCACCAACACCGCGTCCGCGAGACATCCCGACAACAGAAAAAAGCGTTGGGAACGCGGCGCGGCGGAACGTAGCGCCGCTGGACACTGTTTGTGTGGGGACTGTTCAGTGAGCAGAGCCGGCAGGGAAAAGTCAACAGTGCCGCGTGTCCGCGTGTAACTTAAATCTACCATGGCCTCAGCGTTAGGGCTCGGCCAAGTGAGGCTTTATTAATATATGGGCTTTATACATTTATTAAATATATATGAGCGCGGAGTCGGCGAGGAGCTGCACGAGCCGGGCTCACAGTCAGTCGTGCTGTGAGAGCGGATTTATGGTTCCGCGTTAAATCGACGCAGAGCTTTCGCCGTAGGGTACGCAGTAGTTCGCGTAACCCACGGCGTATGGCCTGCGTTGGTGTAACACGGAACCATAAATCAGCCTTAAACCACACCTGCAGCCCATCAGGAGGAGAGGTTAAAACAGCTGCGAGTTGTTGATTGCTGGTTCGTTTTGTTAACTCTGAGAGCTTTATTGGTTTGTTTGTTAGCTTGCTGGTGTTTTTTTTCTCTCTGGGAGTTATTTATGAAGAAGTTCTGAGTTCTGTGTGAGCAGTATTCGAGTTGAGGGGGGATGAGGGGTGATGTGATGGCACCCCCCCTGAAATTAAAACGGTCCAAATCACCCCCCCCCCTGAAATAAAAACGGTCCAAATCATCCCCCCTGAAATAAAAACAGTCCAAATCATCCCCCCCTGAAATAAGAACGGTCCAAATCATCCCCCCTGAAATAAAAACGGTCCAAATCATCCCCCCTGAAATAAAAACGGTCCAAATCATCCCCCCCTGAAATAAAAACGGTCCAAATCATCCCCCCTGAAATAAAAACGGTCCAAATCATCCCCCCCTGAAATAAAAACGGTCCAAATCATCCCCCCCTGAAATAAAAACGGTCCAAATCATCCCCCCCTGAAATAAAAACGGTCCAAATCATCCCCCCTGAAATAAAAACGGTCCAAATCATCCCCCCTGTAAAACTGCCATCCCTCCTTTCCATCCCTTATGTCATTTCATCAATGAATGTGGTTTTACTGCTATTTCAACATTTAGAGTCATCACCAGAAAAATAACACCAGAAAAATAACTTATTTGACAATTTTCACCTGTTTCAAGTAAATTTTCACTTGAAATAAGTAGAGAAATCTGCCAGTGGAACAAGATTTATCTTTTTTTGCTATTTTGTTGAAAGTAACTCAAAAGTAATACACAAGTAGTGTAACGCATTACAATTCAGATATAGTAATATTGTAATGTAACTAATTACTTTCAAATGACAGTAACTAGTAATATATAATGTATTATATTTTGGATGTAACTTGCCCAACACTGTTTCTCAATATCTGAATGAAAACCAGAAAACGATCCATTAATAACATTTATGAAAGTTAGCAGCTATAAATGTTTATTTAACGTCCTGTTAGTCAAATAAGATCACAATCATGATTGACTCTCTGGTATTTTGGTTTATTAACATATGGAGTTAGATTTGTTTCTTAATTATTCAAACAAAAAAAAATATTTCAATCAAAGGAAAAAAGTGTTGAATGCAAAAAAATATTTGAGACTCAAAAAAATGCATTTGAATACTTTCTTTCTTTGATTGAAAAAGTTTTTTTTATTGAAGTAATTTTTTTTATTGAAAATTTTTTTTTCTTTTTGAAGAAACATCTTTTTTGATTAAATGATAAAGACACAAAGGTCCATCCCATAATAATATGGCCCAAATACAAAACAACACTAACTTCAATCAAAAAAGTTGCTTCAAACAAAAAAAACTTCACTTCTATCAAAGAAAACATTTCCAATCAAAGAAAAACAGTTTTCAAATGCATTTCTTTGAGTCTAAAATATTTTTTCATTCTAAAAATGTTTTCCTTTGATTGAAATAATTTTTTGATTGAAGTGAAATCTTTTGAATTGAGAATATTTTTTTTGATTGAAGCAATCTTTTTTTTAATTGAATAATTAAGAAACAAATCTACCTCCATATTAACAGAAACCCAAGAATAATCAGCAGCAAATGTTGATAGAAATGAACAAACATGAAACATTTGATGAACCTGGATATTTCATACATATTTATTTTTTAAAGGATAAAATATTAAATATTAGATACTCACATACTGCTGCATTGGCAACTGAACCTCTGGAACAAAGAATGTTAAATTCTTAGAGTTAGTTGACAAGATTACATATTTATTATCTTAATTCTGTCATTATTATTATTAATAATAATATAACTTCTGATTAACTTCTTTAACTGTCAGGTGTGAGCCTAATGGACGGATATTAGTTGAAGTTTCAAAGGACAACAGGAGGGAATTGTGAGGTTAATTAAACTTTAAACTTGTTTTTGTCCTCCTGAAGACTGTCACATGTTTTGTCAACAGATGTCAGAACAGCCACTTCCTGATCTACTCAGGTTTAGAACTGTCCTGGTTCAATCACTCTACTGTAATGTCAGGACTCAGTCACACGTTGTCACTTCCACTTCCCCATTGTCTACTGTTCACTGTTCACTGTCCATATTTGGTCATTTCCTGTCAAGTTTCTCAATAAAACTATCATGCAGGAGGAGGAACTTTGGGGAAGCTCAGGAGTTCTCAATGAGAGACTCGTCGCTCTGCACTCCTCTGCTCCCCCCTTCTGCAGAAGTGTGTTAAAACTATTCCAAGCAGTCTTTGTGTATTTCCTCGTTACGAACTTATGTAATGTTGATTTAGACCTAACACAGGATTTGACATGTTCCTGTTTTATTTTGAAGCCCATGTCTTTGTGTTTGAGTTCTGTCTTGACCTTCCTGTTTCCATCTGTCCTGATCGTCTCCATCTGTGTCTCGTTAACTCTTGTGTATATCTGGTCTTGTCTTTCCTCTGCTCCCTGCTGGTCTGGACTGTTTCTACCTCCATGTTTCCACAGTCAGGTTTTTTGTAATTTTTTGGATTCTTGTTCATGTTTTGGGTTTTGTATCCTGCTCTCCTGCATCTGGGTCATCATTACAACCTTCCTGACATTAACAGCTTTATTCCAGTTTGATAAAATGCTGTTTGTTGATTTTGTTTCAGAGTTCAACTCAATCTAACTTCAGAAACTAAATAACAACCTGACAGGCAGGTCAAACACACCTTTTTGATTTCTGGGATTGTTCCTTTTAACTTTGATCCTGTAAATGGTAAACATAACAATGCTGACCAGAACCACCATCAGCCCCCTGACCACCCATCCAATAATCAATCCGGTATAATCTGGAATCAAAGGATTCAACAAAATGGTCAGAAAGTCAATATTAACACTTTAACTGATTAAAAGTGTAAAGTCTGAATGATGACATCAAGTTTTTATTATCTCCATGATTTCAGGGTCTTACCTGTAAAGTCCAGCGTGTATTCAGCATCTATCTCCACTCTGTCTCCTTCAACAACCTGGCAGGTGAATCTTCTCTTGGAGCGTCTCTGATGTTTTACCATCAGATCAGAAACACAGTTGTTCTGTCCTCCAGACACAAACCCATCACCTTCACCAAGCAGCACACTTCCTGTCTCATCCACCCAGATGATGCTGTTCTGCTCACAGGGACCGAAGTAACGGTCTCTCACCAGAGAACAGTGTAATGTCACGTTTCCATCCCTTCCTGGATCCACATCTGGTGGAGATGGAGAGACTGGAAGGAGACACAACACTGTAGTTTCACTCAAAAAACATATTTCTAACATGTGAGGAACTATTTTTCTTATTCTTAAAATACATCATGTAACCTTGGCCATAGGGCTCACCAAGTTGCATTCTGGGATGTGGCGGCCATGTTGGCAGCCTCGTGAGTGTAAACACATGTTGTGCCCGACCATATGCCCATCTGAACTTATAAAATGTATGAACATTTTGTGATTATGAATTCCAGCAAAGCCAGACCCGGCATCCCCCCTGGAGTTTATGGCCCGGCTGCTATCTTCTCGCTCAGGCCAATTTATGACCCTGGTGGCCTGGTTCGAGATGGCCTGTATGTGACCCACGATACGGCTCCAGATCAAAGCAGGACAGGAAGGTTTCTGCCAGGGAAAACAGACTTCCTTGGGGTTTTATGACACCTAAGCAGGGGTCGGGATGCAGCGGAGCCCAAAACCAGACCTCAAAATGGTACTGCTTCTTTGAACCCCCCCTTTTTCCGCTTTAATGTGCCTCATAAAATGGCGCTGTTGCCTGAACTACAACCCCCAGCATGCCTTGCGGGGGGGGGTGCCGCCTACAAGCGGCGCGCATCCAATCGCAATGAGGCACCGATGACGTCACCGCAGCGCGCGTAGGATCAAAACCCCTGCCGCTGCTCCTCTTCACTCTCTTCTCTTCCGATCACCCTCTCATCCGAGCTGGATCGTTTGGCTCTGGGCCAAGATCCCATCTCCCTTTCTCCCCCCGGCTGGGGGGAGGTGTAAGGCCCCATCGGGCCGCTCCGGTGGACCTGCAGCCCGTTGAAGCCGCGGTGCACGGAGCCGCCCCCATCAGCTCCCGGTCTCAACTTTTCATCCGGAGTCCTGCTTCACGTGTCCCCGGTCCCTGGGAGCTGGAAAGGGGGGGGAAGCCGCTTCGAAGCTCGGCCCCGGCCCAGGGTGAGACCCGTTCTTCTTTCCTAACCTCTCTCTCTGCTCTTAAAATTCACCTGAAAGGACCTGTGGACAGCCTGCCCCGCGCAGAACCGAGACGCATCCCGCTGCCCGTCCCGGGGCCACGCGCTCAGGCCGACGGGCACCAGCACTCAGAAGAAGTAGACTGGCCCCGCGCGCCCCCGAGACGACGTGATAGCCTCCGGACCGGAGCTGGAGCGCCGGCTGCTTCAGCTGTACCCCCGTCCTCTCGTGATTCCAGAGTCAGGAGGAGGAGCGGGAGAGGCGGGAGGACTCTCTGGGATCGGACTCCGACCAAAGACCCGGCAGGAACCCCTGATCGGCACCCGGAGACCCGAGGAGGCGTGAGGTTTTGAGACCTGGGTGTATGAGTTTAACTGGGAGTGTTACAGAGCTAAATCTGTGTTCAGAGCTGAGATTACACCACCATCATTATAAGGACTGTTTTCATTAATTTGTAGTCACTACTTTCTGCTAGTCATTCATGTTTTAAAGCGCTGTTTTCTGCAGTTGATCACGGTTTAACACCGGGATCACCATCCGTTCTAATTGCACGTGGCCCAGAGGGCGCGTCCATCTTTAAAAGACCACAGGAGCCCCGTTGAACTGTAGATGTTCTGTATCTTCATTATTATTGCTTGATTTCTTCCTTTTTTTCATTCCATGCATTTAACGTTTATGTTTCATTTTATTGATTGTTGTTTTTCTAGTTAATTAATTGTTTTATGGATACTTAAGCCATTTCTGCCATCAGGTTTATTTGGGTGTTGCGTTTATCATCTTTTGACACCCGTATGTAAATAAATTCTGATTGATTTCTTTATGAGTGGTTGTGTTATTTCATGCAAGATTTGGTCACAAATTGATTTGTTTAAGCAGAGCCTAGTGTTCGGATATCACGCCTTCACGGTTATTCTGTAAGATTTGCTGTTCTGCAGGATAATTCAAATCATAATGAGACTGATTTTCTGCTGTTAGTTATCGAATCCCACCGGAAGTAAGGCCCCGGCGGTGGTGCCCCTACGAGAATTATCATTTTTGATAATACAATTTGATAAATAGTCAACTTTATTAATTATTAATAATTCTTTAATAGAATTATCATTAGCCTTGATAACTGGACAGCCAAGCTACCTTGAGTTGCACAACACACAGAGCAGTGTAGTAGCTGTGTGGTAGCACCAAGTGAACAGACGGAACGCAAAAAAAAATGTAAATGCCAGAAAGCAACTGGAATTTACCAGATACTTTAAACAAGGAAGCCAGGGAGCGGAATATGGAGAAAATAATGATTATTAACGGTTTGGATCCATATGAAATCCCTACTAAAGAGTGGAGCTCTGACGAGGATTTACTGCTGCAGTTCTGCACAACCCACGTCTTACTACCTTGTTTAGGAGTGTTTGGCAGCTGCTTTGGTAAATGTTTGACTCGCCATGTGTTTCAATAAATTAGTATAATAGTACAACATACAGTACATGTTTTGTATTACTCTTACTTTTTTCATTTCTTTTTTTTGACCGCTATATTATGCTGAAGAGGCTCCGAGGCGTGAGCAATATTTTTGTTTTCCTCGTGGGATTATTTTTTACTCTGCAGCTACAAATAGAGTTAATATTTTTTCCTCAACAAACTAGTTTTATCTGAAGATTGGGGTTAATGGCACCGCAGAGAGCTGGTCAGCAACTGCGTTTAGCTGGAGAAGTGGGAATAAAACCCATGTTTTGATCCGACCCCGGTCTGTGTGAGTGTTTGTTTGTGGTTTACTGGGGAAGGTTCTGTTTGCTCATCTTACAGCCGCGATCCAAGCGTTGTCTCAGATACTTCGTTATCTCAGATACTTCGTTATCTCAGATACTTCGTTATTTCAGATACTTCGTTATCTCAGATACTTCGTTATCTCAGATACTCGGCCTCCGTGGTTCTGCCTCCGAGCAGGAAAGTGGTGAAAAGTTAAACCGTTAGCGATCTTTTCCCCATGTCTGTTATGTGTGGAGCTGCTGCAGCTACAACACAGCAATGGTTACCATGGTTACAGAATAACAGAAGGTAACGATTATAAGTAAGACACAATGAAGAGGGAACACGTCTGTACACAGTGGTCCGAAGAGCAGCTAAGTTAGCTTCATACATGGCGGCTCCGCTAGGTGATGACGACAAGACGACCAAGCTCTATTGTCTGATAGAAACACCAAAAGCTATGATTGATTACGAAGTTGAAGTGAAGACAGAAGGAAAAAATGTTCTACAGAAAGTAATGATGACTGTTTTTTCCTCCGTCCCGTTCAACGGCCGGATCCAAAGAGGGAAACCCTTCCTGGGACGGACAAACCCAGCAAGGGTTGGGTGTTTCTGGTTGCACTGTTTCCCACACAGTCCAAATACTCACTTGTTAAAACACTGAGATACACAACGGTGTTGTACTTGTCCCTCAGCCGGCTCTCGTAGAGACCAGCGTCTCCAGCAGTGATGTTGGTGATGATCAGGGAGCAGTTCCTGTCCATCCTGCCAGCTCCAGAACCAAACTCCTCATGAGACGCTGAACTTGTGTCTCTGCTGTAAATCCACTCAACATCGGAGCAGTTGGAAGACGATGAGTCAACGTTATTCTGCAAAGCTACGTCATCTCCAGCCCTGTGGTAGAGAATGATTGTTCTCACGCCGGTTCCTGCTGCAGAGAAAAACACAACGTTTTAAACTCAACACACCAAATAAGATATTTTATGCAGATATTTAGTTTTGTCAAATCAGAAAAGCAACATTGGACTTTAACAAGCCCAACCCCCAACACTTATTTCATTTTCCTTAACTCCACTCCACTCCTAGTTTGCCACTCTTGTAAAAGTTCCAAGTTATACCCACAGTAAATTGAAAGCTGTTCTTGAACCGTTTTAAGTACATGGGTTGTTTTGGTATCTTTTGAAAGGTAACTCTCTGAAGTTTTTCCTCAACTGTCAGAATCACTGTAAGTGCTACTAGCATTGAGTAATCTAAGTTTGAACACACTGAAATAGAAGGTTTTTATGTCCGCCGGAAATTTGTTTTGTAACTAGATTTCTGCAGATGAATCTGTGACTTATTAGCTGAAAAACACATTGAGACACAGCCTGAAGCCTTATCTAGTGCAAGTTCAAGTTTGATAACAATACCACAAAAAATGAGTATTTTACACATGTTTTTGTAAGATTATGTCTAGACCTTTCCAAAAATGGCCATTTGGAGACGCCATAAAGACTCTTGGATAACCAGGTCACATACCTGGATAAAAGGACAGAACTCTTGAACCTTTCAACGTACAGTCATAGTGTTGGCATCTAATAAAAGCTGACACTTAGAGGTATCCTATCATGTATCCCGATTCACTATCAATATTGATGATATATATATAAATACATATAAAAGAGTAAAAACACTGACGCACGTTTGATTCACTGCTTTGCATTGACTTCCTGGTTGTAGGTTTTATTCCCAACCCCTGAAGCACATCGTTGTTTTCAGCATTTCATTGGCTATAAAACGTGCCAGTCATCAGGGCCATTGCTCCAATTGGCTCATTTGTTTTAATGACAAAAGGGGGACATGCACTTCATTTGCACACAGGCGCTCATTGGCTGTTGTAGTCGGTGGAGGGGACAGGGAAGCTCCTAATTGGTCGAATGAGCTGTCAATGAAAAGGACAGGGAAGCTCCTGTATGGTCGGATGAGGTGTCAATCAAAAGGAGGAGGTGCAGGCTCCATTTTGAGACCGAGAACTCTGGTCTGGAGACGTGCACAGCAAAGTTACAGCACTTAAACATTCAACATCATCCATGCTTTCCAATGAAGCAGCTGCTGTTTGTGGATATTTACTGGTATAATAATGTATTTTGGACTAAATCCTTTACTGGATTGGATAGACTGGACCTTTCTGACTGTAATTAGACCATTTTTGTGGGAATATTTTTTACCGGACAAGTTCTATGACGCTTCATCGGTAAGTTGCGTCATCTGCGCAAATCTTTGTTTGTTTGTTTGTGGTGTTGATTTGTATCTGCTGCTATGATTATATCCTGAAATGGTTTTGCTGGTTACTGATTTACTGATTATGGACTGTCAGAGCAGCAACGGTTTTCCAGTTCACCTAGTTTACTGGGGCCTGATGTACAAAACGTGCGGCGCACAAAAAACGTGCGTTCGCCACTTTCAACGCTCCGATCGGATGTACAAAGAATGACGTGAACGTAGAAAGCTGTGGTCCTTCACTCACACATTGAGGCTGGTTCACGCACTTTTCTGAGGTTTCCGTTGGCGACATTCACTGGTGATGCAGTGAAGTGCAGAATATGAGGAAACGTAACGTCAACAATAAGTTCACGACCACGTGAAGGACACGACAGTCCCCACATCACCAGATAAGTTACACAAGAGTGGAGCTGCAACAATCTCACAATCAACCACATGATCTGAACAAACAACTAAAGGAGCTCAACGATGGAACCAGCAAATCCTGATGGAGCTTTGGCTCCGTTAGAGGAACCTGCTGATGATCAGATCACACCGACCTGCTGGTCCAGGACTAAGACTGGACCATCAGCTGGTTTAGTCTGGACCTGCTGGTCCAGGACTAAGACTGGACCATCAGCTGGTTTAGTCTGGACCTGCTGGTCCAGGACTAAGACTGGACCATCAGCTGGTTTAGTCTGGACCTGCTGGTCCAGGACTGAGACTGGACCATCAGCTGGTTTAGTCTGGATCTGCTGGTCCAGGACTAAGACTGGACCATCAGCTGGTTTAGTCTGGACCTGCTGGTCCAGGACTAAGACTGGACCATCAGCTGGAGCTGCTACAGGTCGGACATCTCTGTCACCATGACGACCGTATGGGACGAGGACTGGAGATAAAAGTCAGATCCTAAAACATCCCATAACTGTGTCTGGACAGAAAAATATTAAAATACATTTTGCAGCGAAAACCCAATTCTGTAAAGTTGTCTTGATTCAGCAATGATGAATAAAGTTGTTATTGAATGTTTAGGAAACTTTCAGAGTCTGGTATGGAGTCGGCTGCAGGAGCTGCAGGTCCAGAAAGTGTTTCTCCGGTGATGGACCGGGATCTAGACCTGGAACTGGACCTGGACCGGGACCCAGACCGGTCTCTCCTCCTGCGGATGCAACACTCTGAGTTAAAGCAACTTTGCTCTTTATTTCTCACGTTTGCACACTCTTAACCCGATTAAGTTCACAGAACATGTAAATGTTTTAAGTTTCCACAACTTACAACTTTCTATTTTCCTCAACTCATAGTCTGTGGGAACCTCGATAATCCCGTTTGCACAAATTGTCTTTATTTCTGCAGCAGAGGAATCAGATCGTGATGCTTCATGTTTTAAATATAAGTTCATGTTGTTCACATTGTTATACTTAGAGAGGTGATCACAAACATCCACAAAGTGTAAAACTCAATAAACGTCTACATTGGTCTTAATCCATCAGTATATAATACGCGTGACAGTAAAGCGGAACCAGGAGCCGTTTTTCATCCACAAACTTAAGTTCTGGTGTCGGTTCTTAAAATACAAACAAGAAAAGCAGATTGTAATGATACACTAACGCTGCCCATAAACATTAACAAACCCGTACGATCATAATAAAACCACAACTCTTCACGGAACGCAACGCAAAGCAATGCATTACCCATAATGCAATGCAGCTGAAATCGGAAGAAATGCCCCCAAATAAATAAATTTTTCCAGCTCAGAGCCGATGTTCTTTTTAATTTGTTTTACCTGTTTTTGCACATTTCTTGTTAGGATGAGCGGTTTTTAATGGATAATTATCTTCATTATCATATTCAAACATATGTATTTGAGGGAGGAGACGGGGCGGAGTGTTGTGCTCCCGCATGTGCGCTCAAGTCCATGCTGATTGGTTCGTACAGAGAAACCTGCGTGGATTTGGGCGAACGCAGGGTTTTGTACATCTGAATTTTTGCGTTCGTGTAAATTCCACGCACTCTTAGTACATGAGGCCCCTGGTCTCCATGATTTCAGGGTCTTACCTGTAAAGTCCAGCGTGTATTCAGCATCTATCTTCACTCTGTCTCCTACAACAAACTGGCAGGTGAATCTTCTCTTGGAGCGTCTCCGATGTTTCACCATCAGATCAGAAAGACAGTCCCTCAGTCCTCCAGACACAAACACATCACCTTCACCAAGCAGCACACTTCCTGTCTCATTCACCCAGATGATGCTGGTCTGCCCACAGGGACCCAAAACCCAGAATCTCTCCAGAGAACAGCGTAATGTCACGTCTCCATCCCTTCCTGGATCCACATCTGGTGGAGATGGAGAGACTGGAAGGAGACAAAACAATGTTATTTTAGCCACTTGAATATGAGAAACTCCTCATTTTACTGATCCAGTTTTACTGAGTGATTCTCTGATGGAAACATCAGATATTTAAACGTGTAAATAAACGTCAGGTGTTTGTGGTCCAGTTCCTCTGAGAGGATCCATCATGTTGAGGACGATCCCAAACAGACCAGACGTTCATGTCGCTGAAGGGAGAAAAAATATGTTTTGTGTCCTGCAGATGTCCTGAATTCCCAAAACACAGTCTGCACCTGCTGTTTAGTATTATTGTAAACTGTGAGAGAACTCCCGTGTGAACCTGGACTTAGCATGGGAACTGGCAGGCGGGGGTTGAAGGGGCAACCCCTTCCGCGAGAAAGGTATAAAAGACAGAGAGCTGGAAGTTCCGGCGAGAGTCTGCTGTGGGTTTCTGATGGCTGCCTCTGCCTGGACTGATTCAGCTCTCCCAGTCCTCTGTGTTAAGGTGAGAGTTTATCAAGGGGGTAACTTGACACAGAGTTATCCTAGCAAACGAGTAATTGCTCTGCCATTTGTGGGGGATAACTTGGCAAATTATCCTAGAAAACTGGTAGTTTTGTGGATGTCTTCTATGTAAATGCTTGCTTTTTGCTAATAAATGTATTCATATCTTATAGCAAAAGCGAGTGCGTGTCTAATTCATTTTTGCACAGCCAACCCCTCTAGAACCTAAGTGAGATTTCTCCCAAAACATTCGCTGACAAATCCACACAAGCTTTTAACAGCGTTTCACTCAGAGTTGATGAGGAGGATTCAAACTGACAGTCTGGATGTTATTAAGTCAAAACACTCACCTGTTAAAACATTCAGATACACAGATGTGTGGGAGGAACCAACAGTAAATCTAATCCAACACCTGTAAAAACCAGCATCTTCAGCAGTGATGTTGTTGATGATCAGAGAGCAGTTACTGCTCAAACTCATCCTGTCAGCTCCAGGTGACGTCTTCACAATAGTTCCATTAAGAACGATATCATTTCGATCGCCTCCAACGAGGAAATTAACCCATTCAACATCAGAACATTGGTCGGTTGATGAACCAACGTCAAACGGTAAAACAACGTCATCTCCAGCTCTGTGATGGAGAACGATGTCAACACTGATTCCTGCTGCAGAGAAAAACACTCTGAGAAAAGTTTTACACTTCACACATCAACCTGACCCTAGAAACATATTTAACCTACATATTTATGTTTGTCAGCACAGAGAAGAGACTTCAACACATAATCTCTGGTGAATCATTCAGAGTTATGTAACGTTGTCTTTAATTGGTCTGATTGTAACAGAGGTGAGTTTTATTAAAGAAAACACATTTAGTGAAACAGCAACGTTCAACGGCACACGACAACTTCAGAGTGGTTTTTACAGTCTTTTTAAATCATATTAAATCCTAAAACATGAGTCAGAGTTGATCTTTACCTCCAAAGTGAAGCAGTAAAGTGATGAAGAGCTGCAGTCGTGGCGTCATTCTGTCTCTGCTGGATGAAATGATGCTTCTCTCTGCTGCACGTCTGTACGTGATGGTGGAACTTCCTGTTTCTGCGCAACTTAATCACTAAATCCATCTTCAAAGTAAAACCTCCAACCCCCAATGTGTCTTCGTTTCCTGAAATATATTCAGAAAAAAACTTATATGACAACAAGTCAAAGTTACAGGAAACAACCCTGAATAGTTTAAAAGTGAACATGCAAAGCTGTTTCTGTTGAAGATTTACTTTTGTTACATTTCAGTTGACCCTTGAGGTGGATTTGAGTTAAAAGAGTGAGAGATTTGGTTTCCAATAAAATAATAATAATTTCAAAAAAGAGCTAAACTTTCTTGGTTGTGATTTATTTTCTCAGAAACAGGAACTTCTGCTTGTTTGAACGTGACACCTGCTGAACCCCTTTGAGACGTTATGGAGGAACAATCAGCTCATCTTTAACATAAAAACACCCAGAAGATGGAATAAAGTCAACATGTTTCCATCCTGGACTAATACGGAGATAAAGTTGCAACATCAGACCATCTTTTAAAAATAAGCACATGTTCCGGTGGTTTTCTCTGCTGCAGGTCTGTCATGCTGTTATTCCCTTTATGTGCGTGACTAAAGACTAGAACTGTCTTCGGAAAAACACCAACGGAAATGAAATGTTGGCAAAAGCAGCATTTAAAAAGATCCTTGTTTTTAAGTTTAATTGTATTAAACTCAACATTCAGTACCAGTGAAATACCAGTGAAATACCAGTTTAGTACCAGTTCAATACAAATCCAATACCAGATCAGTGCAAGTGCAGTAGTTGTGTAATACTAGTGAAATACCAGTTTAGTAACAGTTCAGTACCATTTCAGTATCAGGTCAGTACCAGAGCAGTACCAGTGAAATACCAGTGAAATACCAGTTCAACACCAGTGCAACACCAGTTCAGTGCTACTGCAACACCAGTGAAATACCAGTGTAGCCCAAGCTCTATAATGATACCGTTTTAATATAAGAACTGTCCCTTTAAAATAGTTTATTTCATTTGCACAGTAAACTAATCAGTAAAATCCTTAAAACAATGCATTTTATTTGGAAGTAAATAAATAATTCATTTTAATCCATAAGCATTAAAAACTGTTAAGTGTGTATCTAAAAATATAATTTGGAGTACATGTGGTTCATCTGTTAAATCAATCAGTAATCTCCATGAGCCTCATCTGATCGGCCCTCGTTTCCACTTCCTGTCACAACGCTGCGTGTTACGAAATGGTCGACTCGTGTGCGTTTATGTGTCCTGTGTCCAGAAACGTCTGGTTAGAATTAAGAAACTGGTTACTACTTAGAAAAGAGGACATACCAGTCTTTGATATCTCTCATATTTTATTCTATATAGATAACTTGAAGTTTAATGTATCTGACATGATAAATATAGTTATTCTCATGGGTAAATATCATATTTATTGTAGCAAGTGGAGGAATAGCAAACCCTCCTTTGACTGGTTTTTAAATTATTTTAAATTATTCTTCTTATCCGTAAGAAAAATAGACTCCAGCAAAATGGCTAAAAAGATTTGTGACGATATATCTTGTTTTCTGCTTTTTTGATGTCTCAGTCCTTGCTCCTCTTTTTGGTACTTTTGTTTGCCTGATTTTAAATACTGTGATACTTTTATAATTTGCACTTCATAAAACCCCCTGTTTGTCCTTTATTTCTATATATAGTTAATTGTTTTTTCTATATAGCTCTATATTTCACAGCATCTCATATTATGTCTACTAAGTATACTATCATCCTTACGAGAAGATGTTTAATTACTGTTCTATGTTGTTTTATTGTGTTCAATAAAGAAGAAAAAAAAATGTGCATTGCAGAGCTAAAATCTCATACCATCTGCTGGAACAGTTTGAAAGAGCGGATTATTTTCACGGGTCTGCCGAGGTGAAGAGCTGTAAAGCTCACTCATACATCGACTCAGCGGTGAATGAAAACATTGTAAAAACCTGTTAAGTTGACTGTAAGGCAGCTAATATTTGTGCTAATTGGCGCTGATGGTAATCAGCAGCAATTAGCACAACACACCTGCACTAGCAGCTAACCCACTAACAATGACTGCATTCAGGATTTTACTAGCCGACCTTTGTACAAAATCCATATTGGACATAATTTCAGTATTGATATTCAAACTAACTGGCTCCTGGCTGGCTCGCCAATTCTGTAACCCTTGTCACAAAGTAGCACAGTATTGTATTTATATTGAACATTATTTACACCTAACGTTGCTAGTTATCTGACATTGTGTTTTATTATGCTAATTAGTTTGTTAGCTTGAGCCTAGCCACTTAGCTGGCATGATTGGTGGGTATTCTGTGGAGACTATAAAGATACTGATTTTCTTGTTTGTTTCTTGGACCCTGCCTGTTCCTGGATCCTGCCTTGTCTCCTGCTCTCCGTTGCCTGACCTTGTCTTCCGAACTTGACACTGATTGCTGCCTGATCCTTCTCTTGCATTCCTGCCTGCTCTTCGTCCCCGTTGAGGGTAATAAAGTAAACCAGACAAACTACCACCATGTGCTCCGTGTGCTGCATTTGGGTCCAAAACCTCACCCCGTAACACCCCCTTCCTCAACTAGGCAGACAGATAACTTCCACACACTGTAGCAAATAATGAAGGCTTTATTGGGTACAGCATATGAATTGGGTAAAACTGAAATAAAAAGAATACAACAATGAACACTTATTGGATAAACCCCATCCATCAACATATTTTTCGGTACCTTAAAGGTATAAAGCACGTGAGGCTACAAATATAAAGCTGCAATATAGCTGACAGAGCACTACAAATGATTTTAGTTGACTGAACTACAACTGATAAACAGCATGAAACAAAATACAAGCTCAGATTAAAACAAATGTAACTTCAATATAATATATGTATCTTAAAACCGTACTAACAGACAATGCTTTCATTAACTTATTCTCCAAAAAAGGATGGAGATCAAGAGGATGTTCCTAATCTTTGTGACATTACGGAGATGGAAAAATGCTATTTTACAAACGTGATTAATATATGCATGAAACTAACAGGAATAAAGACGTGAGAGATGATCCCAGTTTAGGAGATTTAATACATCGTTAGCATGCTAGCGGCTCAAACATCCATCAGGCTCCTCGATGCAGGAGTGACGCCGAGGAAAAGCTGCAGAGGATTTTTGAAGATCACAAAATGATGAAGACTAAACACTAGGATTGTCATAACCAGAGCTGAGCTTTCAGAGACCAAACATCCGTCTGCTGCTCTGTAGCCAGGCTAACGCTAATGTTTCCATCACACACAGCTGATTTATTGATCTGTGGATCAGAGAGAAGCAGGCAGGTCTTCATCGTTTTCATAGATCACCACATCATCATCTTCATCCCTGTTCACCTGTGGAAACATACAATGTTCTTGTAATTCATGTTTTCACCACCAGAGGGAGATCAAGATCATATTTACATGATAATGGACCGTTCTTAATGGTTCCTGTGAAATTGATCTACAATTATAAACTCTTTCTCAATATCTGAATGAAAGCCAGAAAATCATCCATTAATAACATGTATTAAAGTTAGCAGCTATAAATGTTTATTTAACGTCTTGTTAGTCAAATAAGATCACAATCATGATTGACTCTCTGGTGTTTAGGTTTATTAACAGAAAATCAAGAATAATCAGCAGCAAATGTTGATAGAAATGAACAAACAGGAAACAATTGATGAACCTGGATATTTCATACATGTTTATTTTTTAAAGGCAGATATATATAAAATATTAAATATTAGTGAAGATACTCACATACTGCTGCATTGGCAACTGAACATCTGGAACAAAGAATGTTAAATTCTTAGAGTTAGTTGACAAGATTACACAATTATCTTTATCCTGTCATTATTATTAATAATAATATAACTTCTGATTAACTTTCACAAACAATCACATCTTTAACTGTCAAGATTTGACACTTTCCTGTTTTATTTTGAAGCCCATGTCTTTGTGTTTGAGTTCTGTTTTGACCTTCCTGTTTCCATCTGCCCTGATCGTCTGCATCTGTGTCTCGTTAACCCTTGTGTATATCTGGTCTTGTCTTTTCTCTGCTCCCTGCTGGTCTGGACTGTTTCTACCTCCATGTTTCCACAGTCAGGTTTTTTGTAATTTTTGGATTC
The DNA here is from genome assembly GCF_033807715.1 of Cololabis saira. NCBI lineage: Eukaryota > Metazoa > Chordata > Actinopteri > Beloniformes > Belonidae > Cololabis > Cololabis saira. Next base: position 40,734,144 of record NC_084604.1, on the reverse strand, counting down.
TTGTTCATGTTTTGTGTTTTGTATCCTGCTCTCCTGCATCTGGGTTCTCATTACAACCTTCCTGACAGAACGGACCAGCCAGCATGGACCCAGCGGGAGAAAGTTTTTCCGTCTGGCAATACGTGTACCGGGAGGCAGAACTCTGGATTGCTGGTTGGCAGGAGGTGGAGGAAGAGGAATCCCCTTCTGGGGAACACGCCGGGCTGGAAGGGAACGGGGTGTTCTCAGCCCCGGGGGGAGACGATGATGACGCCAGCCTGTTCTGGCGGTGGTCCCGGACGCATCAGTTCCTGTTGCTGTTCCAATGATGGTCCCGGATGCACTTCGGCCGACGCCCAGGCCTCTGCTGAGGACCTGGCATCCCCCTCAGCCGGCTCCTCGACTCTTTGTCCCCTGAAACCGGCCCCTTGGACTCTATGTCTCTCCCAGCCAAGTTCCACGCCACAGCCCAAGCCAAGGTCCCGAGGACGGACTCCCGAACTGTCTCGCCTGTCGGCCTCCCGAACTTTGACCATTTGTTTGGCCTAAAATGCTGTTTGGTGATTTTGTTTCAGATTTCAACTCAATCTAACTTCAGAAACTAAATAACAACCTGACAGGCAGGTCAAACACACCTGTTTGATTTCTGGGATTGTTCCTTTTAACTTTCATCCTGTAAATGATGAGAAACGTAGCGATGCTGACCAGAACCATAATCAGTCCCCCGACCACCCATCCAATAATCAATCTGGTATTGATCACACTGGAATCTGGAACCAAATTATTCAAAGAAATGGTCAGAAAGTCAATATTAACACTTTAACTGATTAAAAGTGTAAAGTCTGAATGATGACATTGCGTTTTTATTATCTCCATGATTTCAGGGTCTTACCTGTAAAGTCCAGCGTGTATTCAGCATCTATCTCCACTCTGTCTCCTTCAACAACCTGGCAGGTGAATCTTCTCTTGGAGCGTCTCTGATGTTTCACCATCAGATCAGAAACACAGTTGTTCTGTCCTCCAGACACAAACCCATCACCTTCACCAAGCAGCACACTTCCTGTCTCATCCACCCAGATGATGCTGTTCTGCTCACAGGGACCCAAATAACGGTGTCTCACCAGAGAACAGCGTAATGTCACGTCTCCATCCCTTCCTGGATCCACATCTGGTGGAGATGGAGAGACTGGAACAAAACAAATAACTGTTATTTCAGCAACTTGAATATGAGAAAACTCCCCATTTTACTGATGCCCTCTGCCCTCTCTGCCATCCCTGTCTGACATCTGCAGCTCCCGCTGCCTCAACAGGGAAAGGAACATTGTAAAGGACAACACCCACCCCGGTTTCCACCTTTTCGACCTGTTGCCCTCTGGTAGGCGCTTCAGGTCCTTACGAACCCGTACAAAAAGATTCAGGGACAGCTTCTTCCCCAAAGCTGTGAACTTTCTCAACCAATAAGCTACCTCATACTGTGCAATATTTTCTACCCTCTATCCACAATGTCCCAATATTCTACCATCTATGTGCAATAATCTCCCATCATTTCAAGGGAAATATTATTCTTCCATCCATTTAAGTGCAATATCCCCCCACCCATTCATGTACATTTTTATCCTCCCATTCACTCTTTTTTATAGTGTATATATTTACATTTATGTTTCCTTGTTTACATTGTCTTTGCATGTGTGCACTTTGAAGGAGCTGCTGCCTAATTTCACTGTACCTGTACAATGATAATAAAGGCTTTCTATTTCTATTTCTATCCAGTTTTACGGAGTGATTCTCTGATGGAAACATCAAATATTTCAACGTGTAAACGTCAGGTGTTTGTGGTCCAGTTCCTCTGAGAGGATCCATCATGTGGAGGACGATCCCAAACACACCAGACGTTCATGTCGCTGACAAATCCACACAAGCTTTAAACAGCGTTTCACTCAGAGTTGATGAGGAGGATTCAAACTGACAGTCTGGATGTTATTAAGTCAAAACACTCACCTGTTAAAACATTCAGAAACAAAGGTGTGGCACGATTAGAATAGTCATTCCAACAGGTGTAACCACCAGCATCTTCAACAGTGATGTTGTTGATGATCAGAGAGCAGTTACTGCTCACATTCATCCTGTCAGCTCCAGGTGACGTCTTCACAATATCTCCATCAATAACCTTGACGTGTCCATATGCATTTTGAATGTTGTTGTAAATCCAGAGAGTAACAGAACATAGGTCGGCTGAAGATTCAATGTGACATCGTAAAATTACGTCATCTCCAGCTCTGTGATGGAGAACGATGTAACCACTGATTCCTGCTGAAGTGCAGAGAAAAACACTCTGAGAAGTTTTTGAAGACAAATAACTGTTATTTCAACCACTTGAATATGAGAAACTCCTCATTTTACTGATCCAGTTTTACTGAGTGATTGTCTGATGGAAACATCAAATATTTCTACGTGTAAATAAATGTTAGGTGTTTGTGGTCCAGTTCCTCTGAGAGGATCCATCATGTTGAGGACGATCCCAAACACACCAGACGTTCATGTCACTGACAAATCCACACAAGCTTTTAACAGCGTTTCACTCAGAGTTGATGAGGAGGATTCAAACTGACAGTCTGGATGTTATTAAGTCAAAACACTCACCTGTTAAAACAATTAGAAGCACATATTTGGAACAGTGTTTATCTCCAATCCTACACCAGTAAACACCAGTATATTCAACAGTGATGTTGTTGATGATCAGAGAGCAGTTACTGCTCAAACTTCTCCTGTCAGCTCCAGGTGACGTCTCCTCTATATCTCCATAACTAACATTGACGTTTTGCATGTTTATTTGAGTCCATACAACACCAGAACATTGGTTGGATGATGAACCAACGTTAGACGGTAAAACGACGTCATCTCCAGCTCTGTGATGGATGATTTGTCCATCAGTGATTCCTGCTGCAGAGAAAAAGTTTTACACTTCACACATCAACCTGACCCTAGAAACATATTTAACCTACATATTTAAGTTTATCAGCTCAGAGAAGAGACTTCAACACATACAATCTCTGGTGAATCATTTAGAGTTATGTAACGTTGTCTTTAAGTGGTCTGATTGTAACAGAGGTGAGTTTTATTAAAGAAAACACATTTAGTGAAACAGCAAAGTTCAACGGTACACGACAACTTCAGAGTGGTTTTTACAGTCTTTTAAATCATATTAAACCCTAAAACATGAGTCAGAGTTGATCTTTACCTCCAAAGTGAAGCAGTAAAGTGATGAAGAGCTGCAGTCGTGGAGTCATTCTGTCTCTGCCGGAGGAAATTATACTTTTCTCTGCTTGTCCTCTCTATATGAACAGTTAGTTCCCTTTTCTTTTTCACTTGTTGGCTAAAAACATCTTCACACCAACACCCACCGTCCTCACACTTCTGTAAATCCTCTGAACACACAACCAGCAAGAGTTCAAGTTCAAAGTTCAGGTGGACGGACGGATTATCTGAACACCTAAACATCTGAAACAGAATCTTTTGTTCGTTCGTTCGTTTTATGTTCATTTCGAACATGTATAAAAAACAAGAAAAAAGACAAGAAAACAAATACAGGTGGACTATGTGAACTGAACTTTGAACTAGCTCATGAGAAGTAGGAACTTGCACAACACTGGTCTCTGGTCAGTGATATAAATACTTTTTCTCTGCTGCAGGTCGGAAGGCCTATGTGATGATGCAACTTCCTGTATTGTGCATGAACGTGTTCATTGACCACGTTCATTTCTGTGAGAACGTTGAACTGAACGCAACATATTTGCAAATAAAGAACTTGAACTTGTTCAGATCTGCAGATAACAAACTGGAACTTGAACTGTTCAGATTATGAGTTTCAGCTTCACTGTTTAGATCCAATTATTAAGGAATAATCTTCCTTCTCTAAGCTAACAGATGGGACTTCCGGGTCAAGTGTCAAGGCCTGGCGGATTAGTCGAGCTCTCCACGCCATCAAAGAAAAAAACAATTTGATGTTGATTGCAGATAAGTACCTATGAAGTTAATATTTGCGGATAAGTTAAATAAATAAAAAAAGCCGACCCATATGAATCAAGTAAGTACCAGACAACAGGAGTGAGGATAACGACAGAAAATGAACTCAGACGCGGCTCTCGCTGAAATGAAGACAATGCTAGCTGAATTGAAAACAGATTTCAGGTCGGTTTTATGTCAGAAATGAAGACTCTTCGTGGTGAGATGAGAAGTGGATTTGAGCGACTGGAAGAGAAAGTGTTCACGCTGAATGACACAGTTAAAAAACTTGACAATAGACTTGAAGAAGGGGAACTCCGGATAAGTACTAGAGAGGACGGCAATGCTGTCTCAGCGAGGCTGTTAACCTTTCTTTTGCAAAGTAATCAATTTCTACAAGAAAAGTGCCAAGAGAGTTGTGGAGGATGCTGAGAGTGGAGATATGCTGAAGTTTATTGACCCGTTTATTAAAGGGCTTTTAAACCTGCCACCGGAGGACAATCTGTGGATAGAAAGAGCTCACAGGTCACTTCAGAACAAACCAACAAATCCGACAGACTTTGCAAGTTTTCAAGTTAAAGAAAGTGTCCTTCATGGGGCTTGGAAAAAGAAGAATGATTGTGCCTGAATTTAAAGTGGACTTATTCTGAAAAACAGGTTTTCTCTTGCTTTAACATATATAAAGTGTTCTCCCCTCAGCCTCCCAACTCAGAGAAGGAGGAAAGCAACCAGATTCTGCAGAGTCTGTACAGCCGCCTGGATGAGCCATCCAGTGTCATGTGACTTCTACGAGTCGTTCAGATTCTGCTCCCGTCGTTATGGGACGCCGGGAGCGATGCGTGAAACCACGCCCACAACTAACTCTGACCGGAACAACAACCACAACTCCGCCGGCCGGAGCTGCCGCCATTTTCATTCAGACAGCCAATCAGCACAGTGCCTCATTATCATAGCCCCGCCCACTCAGAATCCTGCATAGATAATGAGGTTAGAGAATGGGAAGATAAAGACATGGATCAGAAGCTGAATTTCTAATTTATTTAGCAAAGAAAATCAAAAGCTTGTTTTTAAGACATTTAAGGCCTGTTTAAAATAGGTATTAGACGCCATAATAGGTCCGCTTTAAAGGTATAGTCTGTAATCGTATTCAAAAACATTTATTGTTATACTGCTGGGGCCTCATTTATAAAAGATGTGCAGGATTCATACTAAAAGTGCACGCAAAGCCAAAAGCCGAAAAAAATGCCCGATGGGGACATTTGGCCACAGATCACATCCAACTGTGAATTGCTTTTCGTATGTCACTTGGCTTGTGTATTCTCTGCCTTTTGCGCCTTGAAGTTACTGTATAAAAGTCTTTTTTTTTTTTTTACCTTGTCTGCACACATATTATTGATTGATACCATGACGGTAGAAACCAAAAGTGTATATATGTGCATTATTACTATATGTAATATATACATATATATACGCACACATATGCGTACACATACATAAATATACACATACAAACCCAGTGTTTTTTTTTTTTTTGTTTTTTTTTTTTTTTTTTTTTGGGGGGGGGGAGGGGGTGGGGGGGGGTGGTGACGACATCCACTGCCAATCCAGGAAGCAGGAACACACGGAGACACACGTCAAGCACTGGAAATCTGCAACAAAAAAACCACAAACAAAGCACGAAACCCGGCACGGAGCCATCCAAAACACGAACAGCAATCGACCTAAATCTTGAGATCTGATCGCAGTCTGAGCTAAGCTATCGCTACCGCTACCTAAACCCAAAAACTAGAGAGCCAGCATGCAGGTGAACAAGCCAGTGTGTATGTCTATGTGTGTGTGTGTGTATGTATATGATCATGCATGTGTGTGTGTGTGTGTGTGTGTGTGTGTGTGTGTGTGTGTGTGTGTGTGTGTGTGTGTGTGTGTGTGTGTGTGTGTGTGTGTGTGTGTGTGTGTGTGTGTATGCATGTGACTAAATGACTATATGTGTGTGTGTGTGTGTGTGTGTGTGTGTGTGTGTGTGTGTGTGTAATAAACCAAACAAAGCTCCACCTGAAGTGTATCTATAGTGGGGGAGGGGGGGGAGCAACCCCGCCACCCGTGAGACCAGAGGCCGACAAGGAAGAGCCCGGAACCCAGGCCACCGGCAACCCCACAGAGGGGAGAAGTAGGAGGGAGGCAACCCACCGCCTGCGAGGCCCCCCCCCCCACCCGGCGGCGGCCGAGGGGGCCCGCGGGCGGGGCCCCCACGGCGCGGAAAGAAGCAGCCAGGGATCCCGCGGCGGCGGACCGCGACCCAGGCAATCCCCGGCCACCCGGTCCGGGCCGGACACGCGGCCAGGAGGCCCTCACCCTTCAGGCCAACGACCCCCACCCGGCAGGGGGCCAGCCTGCCCGGAGAGACAGAGCCGCCCCGGCCGCCGACGCGGGCAGGCGCACCCGTCACCCACGAAAGTGGCCCTCCAAGACCAGAGGGGCGCCCCGCCGTAGAGGCAGCGGGGGGGACCGGAGACGGGCCCGGAGAGAGGGAACCCCCCAACAAGGCGACACCCGCGCAGGCCCGACAACGGAGGGCCCCAGACCCAGGCATCCCATTCATTCATCCATTCACCTATCCGATACCTATACTAATAATAATATAATATACTATACATAATAATAATAATAATAATACTAATAATAATACTAATAATAATAATAATAATAATAATAATAACCATCTTTGTATAATATAATATTGATAAATTATTAAGTTTTGATGTCCTGCCAATGGAGGCTCAAATCCTCCATGGCAGGACCCTTCCATACCGCATTCTCACCGACACAGACATACAATCACGCACCGTTTCCCCCTCCCCGGGGGGATCCAGCACCGCCAGAAGGCACCCCAGGCTGCACGGCGGGCCCCGCCGGGCCCGGGTAACCCGACCCACCCGTCCTGTATAAAAGTCTTGACGTCGAGCCACTCTGGTTCGGCACACCAATTCAGACCTGATCTGTGCTGGTCATGCCCACCGCTGGCTACTGAATAAAACTCACTACACCACAAGGACTTCTGAACTGGTTTTGATAAATTCCTCTACACTAGCTCTCCAACATTACAGACTATACCTATAAGCGTACTCTTATGGCCTTGTGGTGGCAAAAATTGTTGTTCGTTCAATAAAGTGTTCAAAAATAATGTCTTGTCAGCTGTCTTTCTTGAGTTTTAATAAAAGGCATTCATGAATGGAGCCCACACAGTACAACTGATCACAAGAAGCAGTCAGTCAGTGAGTGAGCTGAAGATGTTTAGAGACACGCTATCTTATAGTTCAGCAAGGCTGGGAACAAAAGACAAAAAGTGTGGCACCCTGACAACCATGCCTGACTCCACCACCTGATAGTGAGTGTGGTAAATTCTACAGGGACTGTGTGAAAGGAGATCCTTCGGGTCCTTGACCTCGGGCCTGCTCTGTGTGGATATTTCTTCATGCCCCTGATAATAATGATGATAATAATAATGACTTGGATTTATATAGCGCCCTTCAAGGCACCCAGAGCGCTTTACAGAAATCATTGTTCATTCATACACATCCTCACTGGTGGTGGAAAGCTATGTTTTGTAGCCACAGCTGCCCTGGGGCAGACTGACGGAAGCGTGGCTGCCATTCTGCGCCAAACGGCCCCTCCGACCACCATCAACATTCATACACATTCAAACACATTCACATGGGGCAAAGTGAGTAAGGTGTCTTGCCCAAGGACACTACGACAGCAAACTGGGACAGAGAGGGATTCAAACTGCCGACCTTCCGATCATTGGACGACCCGCTCTACCACCTGAGATACTGTCCCTGATAAGGCCACATAAATTGTCAGCATAGGAATGTTCACTTGAATAACATGTGCTTTAGTCTTAAAGCATACAAGATAAAATATATGTTATACCAAAATTTCCCATTACATTCCACCCTTTTTAGCATTTTTATGCTAAACCATAATAAAATAGGAAATTGTGTACTGATCTATCCATGACCCCTGGTGCCCTGCCCCGCACCAGCCAAACGCTAGCACACCCAGTCTCCAACTCTGGAGTTACAGACTCCAGGCAGAGAATCACAGGCCACAGGTACAGAAGAGCTAAAACCCCTCCTCATCCGTCTAGCTACACTTAACCTAAAAGAAAGGGAAAAACCTCCAATATGATGAGGAAAAAAGTCCCATAATGAAATATAAACTAATCTACTTCAAAAAACATGCAGTGACAAACCAAATCACAATTAGCACAATACACCAAAAGAGTAGTCCATGAAAGAAAGAAAAAAATCAAAAGCACTGTGTGACTAAGCAGTAAGGATAAAATGTGAGAAAAAAAAGTAAAATCATAAAAAAACCCAAAATGATTACATCAGTAGAAGTAATAAAACTCTCCATATGTCCTGGCACAACTGTCCATGTATTAACCCTTCGTAACACGGGGCTAATGCTTGACTCCATCTCATTTCTTCAACAGGACATAACAACTCAATACAGTTCAGAACAGCATAAATGAAAACATCAGCTTGAGGAATGATTAATGCAGAATATAAAGTTAAAGTAACTCCTCTTCCTCCCCGAAAGGCGGAACCCACTCATCATCCCAGAACATGTCCTGGGCAAACTGCCCAGCAGCTGTGGAGATGACTAGCAGGACACTGGTCGCCACCCTTAGGCCGCATCTGGGTCGGCACCCTTAGGCATCTAAGCATCTGCATCTGAGCCGCCTAAGGGGATGGTACGGCCGTGGCCTCTCGATCAGGTGCATGGCGTGCGTGTGGATCAGGAACCCGTCGGCAGTGGCTGGCGTGAATCCACGTGGCTCTCTCTGCAACCTCTCTGCTGTCTCCATCACCAGAAGCACTTGGAACGGTCCGTTTAACCCCCGAGATTTCCAGTGTTTACGTCTGAAGTCTTTCACCACAATGTAGTCTCCAACTCCGAGGTCATGGAGTTTTGTCTCTGCAGGTTTGGGGAGGGCCGCCTTAACCTGTTTGTGAATATCAGACAAAACAGACGACAAGGTTGCACAATATCGTAACATTTCATCTTCACAAAGCCCAGTGTCTGGCAGCTGTCTCTTAACAGGCCCAATCCCTGTGTTTAGAGGCCTCCCAAACAGGATGTCAAAGGGGCTCAGGCCATTTCTGCTTCTCTGGCGCGCCCTCATGTGCATCAAAGTGCCATTTTCCCTTTCACATGCACCACATGAGGCTGGGTGGTAGGAGCAATGTTGTCTCATGTCAATGCCCATATACTCACCAACCAGTTTCAGTGCAGCACTCACAAAGGGAGTGCCATTGTCTGAGCTGATTTTTGCTAGAATTCCCCATGTGGGAATTATCAGGTGCATCAAAGCCTTTGCCACTGCAGCGGAGTCCTGTTTTGATGTGGGGAAAGCTTCAAACCATTTGGAAAACATGCAAACGATAGCCAAAACAAACTCTTTGACTTCACTGGGTGTAACCAGTGTCTTTGTATTTCACTCACCATACCCCCCTTTGACACATGGTCCAACCCGTGTGTCAATTTAGCATAATGAGGGAAAAGGAATCTGGGTAGACAAGGCAAGCGGTCAGGCCCTGTCCACACACCGTCAATTACCCTGCAGTTTGCATTCGTCCAGGACTGTTTTTCAGGCTGTGAGGTCCTTATCTGCAGGTCAGCAATCTCAACCGAGGTCACAGCGGGAGGGGAAGGATTAGGGAAACAGCCTGTATCTGAAGAGATAAAGGTTGCTTTGACGCAGCTTTTGCAGCTGCATCTGCCCGAGCATTCCCTTGAGAGATAGGATCAGAGTTGTCAGCGTGAACGTCACATTTACACACAGCAATTTATTTAGGTAGCAACATGGCATGCAGGAGAGCAGCAACTAGTACATGATGCGCTATGGGTCTACCTGTGGAAGTCAAAAAATCTCTGTTACGCCAAATCTGGCCAAAATCATGAACAACACCCCAGGCGTATCTGCTGTCAGTGTAAATGTTTACTGATTTCCCTTCAGCAAACTTGTACGCCTCTGTCAGCACCACCAACTCAGCAGCTTGTGCTGAGTGTGATGAGGACAAAGGCCCAGCCACAACAATGTCATGCAGCACGGTGACAGCAAAACCTGCAATGTTATTGCCCGTAGCAGGATCCCTGGAAGCAGAACCATCCACAAAAAGATCAAAGTCAGCATTGTCAATTGCAAGCAAGCCAGGTCAAATCTGTGTATCCCAAAATATCAAGTGATGCCATAATTGCTTTCTCTGCTGCAGCTACAGCTCTGAGGCAGTGTGGCAGGCCTGAAGCCACAGTGTCAAGCTTGGATGAGAAATAAGCTACAGGCCTCAATTTTCCCCCATGGTCTTGTAGTAGCACTTGAAGTCACGTAACCCCCCTTTTCGTCCACAGTCTGGGTGAAAGGTCGTGAACAGTCGGGCAGTCCAAGTGTCGGAGGCGTCTGTAACGTCAGTTTCAGGTCAGTGAAAGCTTTGTCACCCTCGTCAGTCCAGGTAACAGGGTCTGATGCTTTTAGGCCTTTTCCATGGGCAATTGCTGCCAATGATGCCTCAATTTCAGCATAATGCGGGACCCACTGTCGACAATAACTGGTGACGCTCAGAAATGACATCACTTGTTTATTAGTGACGGGTTTTGGCATTTTTTGAATGGCCTCAATTCTGCTTGGTGAGAGGGATTTGCCCTCCCCCGAAACGACATGACCCAGAAACGTAACCTCTGTGGCAGCAAACTGCAGTTTGGACAGGCTGGCTTTATGCCCCTATTCAGCCAAATGGGTCAAAAGAGCCAGAGCAGCTTTTTCTTTTTTTCTTGTCTGCACACATATTAATGGTTGATACCATGGCGGTACACGCTGGAGAGACTATGTCTCTCGGCTGGCCTGGGAACGCCTCGGACTCCCCCCGGAGGAGCTGGAGGAAGTGTCTGGGGTGAAGGAAGTCTGGGCATCTCTGCTGAGGCTGCTGCCCCCGCGACCCGGGAACGGATAAAGCGGCGGACGATGGATGGATGGATGGACCATGGCGGTACAAACCTAAAGCATATGTGCATTGTTGGACCACGTCCAGTGATCATGTGGACTGTTATAAATGTAATGAACATTTTTCTGAATATGTATATTCAACTTTAAACCCGGGTGAACCCCGGCCAGCTTTAATATGCCTCCTAAAATGGCCGCCTTCTCAGAAACTACAGGACCAGCATGCCTTGCGTGGGTGGGGTGGCGCCTAAAACGGCGCGCACCCAATCACTGGCCAGGGGCTGGTGACGTCACCGCAGCCCGCGGAGCGCAAATCTCCGCTCCCCGTCCTCGCTCGTCCTCTCTCCCTCAGCTGGCCGAACAGACGCTCCTGCCGACGGTGCAGACGCTGCCGCATCTACCCACTTTTGTCCTGAGAGCTTGGGCGGGGAGGGAGCCGTTCGGGACCTGCATTAACGGGCCGGGCGTAAGATCCGATACCAGAACGCTGCGCTCTTGACTCTCTCTCTGTCTGCTAACTCCTTTCTTTCCTCCGAGCACATTCCCACACCAGGGACCGTGCCGTCCAGGACGACCGCTCCGGGAGCCAGAACCCGCCGTAGAAGCTCCAGCCTTGGACCCGCGAACCCCTCCCGCAGCCCTGCGACACAAACGGGACGAGCCGCAGTTCCGAAGGGAGGAACCGGCCCCAGTGCACAGCGAGGTAGCGTGTTGAGGCCGCGTGTTGAGGCCGCGGTCAGGACACAGAGAGCCGCTGCAGCAACTGTTCCCTTTTTCTTTTTGAAGTTAGGAGCAGGAGAGAGACTGGGGGGCCACTCACTACTGGAGGATCCCCGCCAGAAGCGATCGGCGGTGGGATCAAAGCCGAGCCGACGTGAACCGAGAGACTGACTGGGAAACCCCCGGGAGGACCGCGCCGGCGGTCGACGGAGCTCGCAGCTTCCAGATCCGGATTCCGAAGATGCGTGAGGCTGTGTTTTGGGGCGATCAGTTCATTTAGAGCGGTTCAGAGCAGAATTTATGTTTAATGAGATTTCTGTATGCGCGTTACTGTGCATTATCATTATTTGGTGGCGCCATTTTCCGCCAGTTGATCACGTTTAAACGCTGTGTTTTGCCATCCAGTCTAATTGCACGTGGCGTGGTGAGGGCTACGCCATCTTTAAATATCACAGAGCCCCACCATCTTTAAATGTTTGAACCGTACATGGATTTTCCATGCATTTAAAGCGACACTACGTAACTTTTCCACCTTAATATCATATTTCCAGAGTCATTGTGATGGTACATCAACTTCCAACAGGTTTAATGACACCTTTGTCATGGTCTGAGGGGTCTGTATCACCTTCACTGGCACTATGTAACTTTGAGGAGCATGGTAGGAACCCTGCCACACTAAAAAACTACAAATCGTTACGACTTTGACTGCTTTACGGCATACGTCACTTCCCCCTCCTTCCCGATTCGTAGTCGAGCCGAAAATGGGCGGGGCTTGGAGCGCAGCTCCACAGAAGCTGGTAACTCGTTGCTGTGTTGTGGCTGCAGCAGCTCCACATAACAGACATGGGGAAAAGATCCTAATGGTTGAACTTTTCAACGGTTTCCTGCTCGGAGGCAGAACCACGGAGACCAAGTATCTGACATAACAAAGTAAAAGAGTGAAAGAGTCGTCGGCTCGCTTTGGATCGCGGCTGTAACGACCAAACACCGGCTTCCACACAGTAAAGCCTGAATTATGGTTCTGCGTTAAATCGACGCACACCTACGGCGTAGGGTACGTGGCGACGTGCAACGTACGGTGCGTGTCGCCACGTACCCTACGCCGTAGGCTCTGCGTCGATTTAACGCAGAACCTTAAACAGCCTTAAACCACAAACACTCACACAGACCGGGTCGGATCAAAACACGGGATTTATTCCCCACTTCGCCAGCTAAACGCAGTTGCTGGCCAGCTCTCTGTGGTGCAATCAACCCCAATCTTCAGATAAAACTAGTTTGTTGAGGAAAAAATATTAACTCTTATTTGTAGCTGCAGAGGAAAAAAATAATCTCACGAGGAAAACAAAAATATTTCTCACGCCTCGGAGCCTCTTCAGCATAATATAGCGGTCAAAAAAAAGAAAAGAGAAGTAAGAGGGATACAAAACATGTACTGTATGTTGTACTATTATACTAATTTATTGAAACACATGGGTCTTCAGTAGGGATTTCATATGGATCCAGACCGTTAATAATCATTATTTTCTCCATATACCGCTCCCTGGCTTCCTTGTTTAAGGTATCTGGTAAATTCCAGTTCCTTTCCAGCAGTTTAACATCTTTTTTTTGCGTTCCATCTGTTCACTTGGTGAAACAGAAAAGCGTCCCGTCTTCTATCAAAACAAATGCAGCGACGGGACGGGAGTTTTCCGGCAGTACGCGCTGGTGCTCATGGGAAACGTAGTGTTCTTTCTGGTAAAGCACTACCGCTTTTGTCCAAAAGATGCCGCCAAACTCAGAAAAGCTGAAAGTTACGTTGTGCTGCTTTAAGTTTCATTTTTATTGTTGTTTTTCTGGTTAGTGATGATTTTATGTTTATCGTAGTGTGCCATCGGATTTATTTGGGTGCCTTTTTACATCTGCTTGGCACCCGTATGTAAATAAATTCTGATTGATTTTAATGAGAAGTTGTTTGTGTTTCATACAATTTTGGTCACAATGGCTGTTTGACAGAGCCAGTGCCGAACTCTTTAAGAGCTGTTGTGGGTCTCGGGTAGCTTGGCTGTCCAGTTATCAAGGCTAATGATAATTCTATTAAAGAATTATTAATAATTAATAAAGTGGACTATTTATCAAATTGAATGACCAATATGATAATAATTCTCGTCGGGGCACCACTCCGATGGCCTTAAATCCGGAGAAATTCGATAACTAAAACAGCAGAAAATCAGTCTCATATGATTTTTGAGTTATGGTTTAGTCTGCATAACAGCAAATCCTACTACCACTTACAGGATGAAGTGAAGGCGTGATGTCCGAACACTAGGCTCTGCTTAAACAAATCAATTTGTGACCAAATCTTGCATGAAATAACACAACCACTCATTAAGAATCAATCAGAATTTATTTACATACGGGTATCAAAAGGGATGTAAATAAATACCCGAATAAATCTGATGGCACACGACATTATTATAAAACCATTAACTAACAAGAAAAACAACAATCAATAAAATGAAACATAAACGTTAAATGCATGGAATGAAAAAAAAGAAATCAAGCAATAATAACGAAGATACAGAACATCTACAGTTCAAACGGGGCTCCTGTGGTCTTTTAAAGATGGCGGAATTCTGGTATTTAAAGATGGACGCGCCCTTTGGGCCACGTGCGATCAGACCGGATGGCAAACGCAGCGTTTAAAACGTGACTACGGCAGAAAACAACGACTACCAAATAATCAAACACAATAATGATAGCAATGATAGTGATGTATGCAGTAATCTCAGTTCGGAACACAGATTTAGCTCTGTAACACTCCCAGTTAAACTCATACACCCAGGTCTCAAAACCTCACGCCTCCTCGGGTCTCCGGGTGTTACTTCCGGTGTTTTAAACGTGACTACTGGCGAAACGGCGCCACCAAATGAACAAATAACCGTAATATGCACACAGTAATTTCATTAAACATAAATTCAGGTCTACACCAGTGACTGATCGCCCAGACCGCAGCTCACGCGTCCTCGGATGTCCGGATCTGAAGCTGCAGGCTCCTCGCCTGCGGGTGCGGTCCTGCAGGAGTTTCCTGGCGGGGATCCCCAATCTCTGCGGCCGCTCGGTCTCTCTCCTCTCCTAACTTCACAGAAAAAGTGAACAGTGGCCGGAGAAACCTCACACCGGCTCGCTCTGGTCCTGACCGCGTCCTCAGCACACCGCCTCGCTGCGCACGGGGGCCGGTTCCTCTCTTCGGAACGTCAGCTCGTCCCGTGTTGGGCCGCCGGGCTGCACGAGGGCCTCGCGGTCCAAAGGCTGGAGCTCCTGGCGGGTTCGGCTCCCGGAGCTCGTCCTGAGTGAAGGACAGGGCTCGGAGGAAAAAGAAGGGAGTTAAGACAGGGAGAGAGAGTTCAAAGCGCAGCGCTCTGAGATCGGACCTTGGGACCGGACCTTGTGCCCGGTCAGTGCAGGCCTGGACGGCTCCTGGAAACCCCCCTCCCCCACAGCTCCTAAAAGCTGCTGGACAGCAACGCACGTCCAGGATCCTTGGCTGAAGAGAAGAGAAGAGATTTCGGTGCAGCACGGAGTTTTGTATCTCCGCGCGCTGCGATGACGTCATCAGTGCCTCGCTCGGGATTGGGTGCGCGTCGCTCTCAGGCGCGGCCCCATCCCGCAAGGCATGCTGGGATTTGTAGTTCATGGCACAGTCGCCATTTTATGAGGCACATTAAAGCCAGTTTCAGGCCGGGGGGGGGGGTTGACCAGGGTTTCAACGTTTGAATACGGTACACATTCACAAAATGTTCATAAACCTTTATAACAGTCCACATGATCACTGGGGTGGTCCAACAGAGCCTTCAACATTATTCACCAGGAATAATAGAACCTTCTTGTCATTCTGGTGGAATAATCCCTAATTTCTGAGACTGATTCCTGCTGTTAAAAGTTATAATTTTTCCTGGTTAAGGCCCAGGTGGTGCCCCGAGAATTAAGTCATTTTGATAATTCAATTTGATAAATAGTCTACTTTATTAATTATTAATAATTGTTGACTAAAATTATTAATAACCTTTTGATAACTGAACAGCTAAGCTACCTGTGTGGCACAACAGCATTATTACTATAATACGAACCGGGCCGCACGGCCATGACAAAGAGGGAGACGCAACACAAGGAAAGCCAATCAAAAATGTTTTTTATTAAATAATACCAAATAATAAACCTAAAAGAAGAACCTTAATTAAATATGGCGTGTGTAGTCAGTAGATCAGTGGTGTAAGTGAGTGCATGTGGGAAACAATGTGGGTGTATGTGTGTAAGGTGTAAAACTAAAGCAAACCACAAACAAAATGCTGCATCAGGGATGAGAGAGAGAGGAGAAGTGAACAGCCAGAGCTTTTTAAAGGCTCATTCAGCACAGGTGCTGCCACTTCTCTGATGACCCTCAGCCCCGCCCATTGCTACCTGCAAGGGAGAAGACCAGCCACAAGGCAGGAAGGCAAAGAGGGTCGTCACAATATATATACATATATACAGTATACACATACAAACCCAGTGAGTTGGGTTTTTTTGTGGGGGGGGTGACATCCACTGCCAATCCAGGAAGCAAGAGCACACGGAAGCACACGTCGAGCACTGGAAATCTGCAACAAAAACCACAAACAAAGCACGAAACTGAAACGGAGCCGACCAAAACACGAGCAGCAATCGACCCAAATCTCAAGATCTGATCACAGTCTGAGCTAAGCTACGGCTAACCAACCCCAAAAACTACAGAGCAAGCATGCAGGTGAACAAGCCAGTGTGTATGTATATGTCTGTGTGTGTATGTGTGTGTGTGTGTGTGTGTGTGTGTGTGTGTGGTTGTGTGTGTGTGTGTATGTGTGTGTGTGTGTGTGTGTGTGTGTGTGTGTCTGTGTGTGTGTTTGTGTGTGTGTGTGTGTGTGTGTGTGTGTGTGTGTGTGTTCCTTGATGGGGGAGTACAAGGTTTTCCTGAGAGCTCAAACTCTCGTTGCGTGCACTTTAGTCACCTTCGGTCCAGAAGAAAAAATTCAGCTCACAGATGGGGTCCCTTTGTGGTCGCCAGATTGTGGTGGCAAAAATTGTTGTTCATTCAATAAAGTGTTCCAAAAGAATGTTTGTGACCAGGACAATACATGATTGTATACAGTAGGGGTTTTCAACCCTGGTCCTCAGGACCCCCTGTCCTGCATGTTTTAGATGTTTCCTTGCATTATCACTCCTGATTCTAATTAATGGCCATCATCAGCTTGTCATCCAGGTCTGCACCAGTCTGTTAGGGACACAGTCATTTTTATCAGGGTTCTGAGGGGAAATATCTAAAACATGCAGGACAGGGGGTCCTGAGGACCAGGGCTGAAGACCACTGGTATACGGTGAATAGTTTTAGGATAGGGGGGCTTTTCATTCATACTTCTCACCTAAAAATATTGAAATGAACTGAATTTGAACTAGTTCAAAATGAAATTGGTGAAATATGAACGTGAACTGTTCATTTTTAAACTATGTGAACTGAACTGAACTAGTTCATGAAAAGTAGGAACTTGCACAACACTGGTCTCTGGTCAGTGATATAAATAATTTTTCTCTGCTGCAGGTCTGTAGGCCCATGTGATGATGCAACTTCAAGTGAATATTGTCTCGGTGTGTAACTACGCCAAAACCATGTCGGACTCCGTAGGTTTCTCTGGTCCCTTCCCCAATCCGACCAGCGATGACATGTTTAGTCGCATGCTCTCGCTCCGTCGCTGGATGTATTTGTGGTGTTCGGAAAACGACGTGGCCTTTATTGACAGTTCGGAGACGTTCTGGGGAAAGCCCGGTCTGATTAGAAGAGACGGCACTCATCCCACCCGGGCTGGTGCTGCTCTTGTCTCTAGTAATTTGGCCAGTGTTATTAGACACTCTCCCTGACATCGCAGGGTCCAGGCCAGGATGCAGAGCTGTAGTTTAACACACTTCTCTGCTGCTTCTCGAGGACCAACGCCTGCCAATAAAACTGTAGGATTGCATTATGTAATTGGCGGCTCTAAAACTATAGGATTACATGATGTAATTGGCAACTCTAACCAGGTGCCTAGCAAAATAGAAGTGGTTGCAGTTCCCCGCCCTCCAAAAGTTCACCAGGGGCGGCGTTATAGAGGCGTTAACCAAAATAATCTTGTAAAAATTAAAACCAATGCACATTTGGTACCAATAAGAGACCAAAAAATAAGATGCCGACTACTAAATATACGATCGTTAAGCTCCAAGTCTCTGTTAGTAAATAATATAATTACAGAGAGTAGGAGTGATGTTTTCTGCTTAACAGAAACATGATTACAGGAGGAAGAGAATGTTAGTTTGAATGAATCGAATCCGCCCGGCTATTTTAATCATCACATTCCTAGAAACATGGGCCGAGGCGGAGGAGTCGCAGCAATTTATAACTCCAGTCTCCAAATAAAAATTGAATCTAAGTCCAATTATAATACATTTGAAAGCCTCACGCTTAGTCTGAAATTTACGAGCTGGAAATCAGAGAAGCCAGTTGTGTTAGTGGTAGTGTACCGGCCCCCTGCTGGTGCTTATCTAGAGTTTCTTTTAAATTCTGTCTGAATTTTCAGATTTCCTTTCTGGATTATTGATCAGCACAGATAAATTCATCATAGTGGGTGATTTTAACATTCATATGGATGTTGAAAGCGATAATCTTAAATTAGCTTTCAATTCTCTTCTAGAATCAAGGGGTATCTCACAAAAAGTGAACAAACCGACACATTGTTTTAATCATACTCTGGATCTAATTCTCACCTACGGTGTTGAAACTGATGGTCTGTTGGTTTCACCTGTAAACTCCCTTTTATCCGACCATTATTTAATAACGTTTGAATTTAATATTGTCGATGTTGAGGTGCAAAGTAGGAGGTATAA
Organism: Cololabis saira; assembly: GCF_033807715.1. Lineage (NCBI taxonomy): Eukaryota > Metazoa > Chordata > Actinopteri > Beloniformes > Belonidae > Cololabis > Cololabis saira. The sequence goes on along the minus strand of NC_084604.1, from coordinate 40,715,534 downwards.
TTTTAGCAGATGTTTGTCTGATGAAGCTATTGCTAAATTTAAGGAGGCCATTGCTCATCTTGCAACAGTGGAAAATAGTGAAGCCTCTACTGAAGCAATAGAGGCCAGTGACCTGGGTTCTACCTCTGATGTTGATGTTGATTTTCTTGTTAGTAACACTGCTGATTTGTTGCACTCAGCTTTAGATGAAGTTGCTCCTTTGAAAAGGAGGGTTTCTAGCCACAGGAGCTTAACTCCCTGATATAATTCAGGTATTCGCATGTTGAAACAAAACGTGCGTAAAATGGAAAGGAAGTGGTACTCTTGTAAGTCTGTAGACTCCTATCGTGAATGGAAAGATATTCTAATAGTATATAAAAAAGCCATTCACAAAGCAAGAACAGCTTATTATTCAACGTTGATAGAGGATAACAAAAGTAACCCACGTTTTCTGTTCAGCACTGTAGCCAGGCTGACAAAGAGTCACAACTCTGTTGAGCCGTGCATTCCTGCAGCTCTCAGTAGTGAGGACTTTATGAGCTTCTTCAACAGTAAAATCACGAGAATTAGAGAAGAAATCAACCAGCCGGTTGTAGGTGTTTCTTCAGCTTTAGCGACTTCCCTAGGCTCTGACTTGTCTCTAGACTGTTTTGATCCTATAGACCTCCCTGAGCTGACTTCACTCGTTAATAGAGCTAAGTCAACCACATGTATGTCAGATCCCATCCCGACTCGACTATTCAAAAATGTTTTTTCTCTTATTGGTACGACAATACTGGACCAAATAAACCTATCCCTGAACTTAGGATATGTACCACAGGTTTTCAAAGTGGCAGTAATTAAACCTTTACTTAAAAAACCTTCTCTTGACCCAGACATCTTAGCTAATTATAGACCAATTTCCAACCTTCCATTTGTATCTAAAATTCTGGAAAAGGTAGTTTCAAGCCAGTTATGTGACTATTTGTATAGAAATGATCTGTTTGAAGTCTTTCAGTCAGGGTTCAGAATGCATCATAGCACAGAGACAGCACTGGTTCGAGTCACGAATGACCTCCTTATGGCCTCAGATAAGGGATTAGTGTCCATACTGGTTCTACTGGACCTCAGATAAGGGATTAGTGTCCATACTGGTTCTACTGGACCTCAGATAAGGGATTAGTGTCCATACTGGTTCTACTGGACCTCAGATAAGGGATTAATGTCCATATTGGTTCTACTGGACCTCAGATAAGGGACTAGTGCCCATATTGGTTCTACTGGACCTCAGATAAGGGATTAGTGTCCATACTGGTTCTACTGGACCTCAGATAAGGGATTAGTGTCCATACTGGTTCTACTGGACCTCAGATAAGGGATTAGTGTCCATACTGGTTCTACTGGACCTCAGTGCTGCTTTTGACACTATAGATCATGGCATTTTACTGCACAGGTTAGAGCATGTCGTTGGGATTAAAGGGACAGCTCTACGTTGGTTTAAATCATATCTATCTGACAGGTTCCAGTTTGTTCATGTACATGAGGTTTCTTCAGAACAGTCAAGGGTCTGTTATGGTGTTCCGCAGGGTTCAGTGCTAGGGCCAATCTTGTTTAGTTTATACATGCAGCCGTTGGGAAGTATAATCCAGAATCACGGCATACACTTTCATTGCTATGCTGATGATACGCAGCTCTATTTGTCTATGAAGCCGGATGAGACAGAACCGTAAGTTAAACTTCAGGCATGTCTTAGGGACATCAAGGACTGGATGTCCAGAAATTTCTTGCTTCTAAATTCAGATAAAACAGAGGTTATCATTCTTGGTCCAGAGCATCTTAGGAAGGGATTAGATGGTGTTGCGATGTCTTCCAGTGCAACTGTGAGAAACCTTGGTGTTGTTTTTGATCAGGATTTGTCGTTTAAACCATATGTTAATCAGGTTTGTAAAATAGCGTTTTTCCATCTCCGTAATATTGCAAAAATTAGGAAAATCCTCTCGCAAAGTGATGCAGAAAAACTAGTTCATGCGTTTGTATCTTCTAGACTAGAACGGTCATCCCGTTGCTGCTTCCACCTGCCTGCTGTGCTGTTGCCGTCCCTGACCCACCAGTCTGGCCCTCGGCAGGAGGGTCCCCCCTGATGAGCCTGGTCCTGCTCAAGGTTTCTTCCCTCCTAAAGGGGAGTTTTTCCTTGCCACTGTTTGGCTTAAGGTTTTTCTCCCACTAGGGGAGTTTTTTACCTGCCATTGTTTATGTAATATCTGCTCGGGGGTCATGTTCTGGGTATGGGTCTCTGTAAAGCGTCTAGAGACAACTCTGTTGTATTAGACGCTATATAAATAAAATTGAATTGAATTGAATAGATTACTGTAATGTGTTGTTAGCAGGATGTCCAAGTAATTTGCTGAATAGGCTCCAGCTGATCCAGAATGCAGCAGCACGAGTGCTGACAGGAATAAGCAGGAGAGACCACGTCTCTCCAGTGTTAGCGTCGCTCCATTGGTTACCCGTAAAATTCAGAATCCAATTTAAAATTTTATTACTTGCATATAAAGCCCAAAACGGCTTAGCTCCGCAGTATTTACAAGACCTGATAGTGCCTTATGTTCCTGGCAGAGCTCTCCGCTCTCAGAGTGCAGGTTTACTCGTAGTTCCTAGAGTATCTAAATGTAGATTTGGAGGGCGGGCGTTCTGCTATCAGGCACCACTACTATGGAACCAACTTCCAATCTGGGTTAAGGAGGCTGACACCACCTCCACCTTTAAAACTAAACTTAAAACATTTCTGTTTAGTAAAGCCTATAGTTAGTGTTTAGTAAACCTCTAGCTGGTGTTGGTAAATCTCTAGGTAGTGTAAACTCTAGTGTGTTAGAGTCAGTAGTCATAGTTGCAGCTATAGAACAAGACTATATAGTTAGTCTCAAATATAGCTTCAAGGTTCAAGGTTCAAGGTGTTTATTGTCACACAGAATGTACAAGTACATGCATTGTGAAAAACTTATGCTGGGTCGTGCTCCACAATACATAGTTAAAACAATAATAATAAAATGCTAGTCTAAAAAAACGTTTAAAAGAACTAAAATCAGCGTACAAGGCCGTCAAATCATAGTGTTCATTTGAGTGTGTTCAGCAGTCTGACCGACTGTGGAATAAAACTGTTCTTCAGTCTGCTGGTATTGGCCTTGATTGACTGGTATCGTTTCCCTGAGGGCAGCAACTTAAAAAATGTGTTTTGGGGGTGTGTGGGGTCCTTTATAATCCTCAGGGATTTGCTGAGGCAGCGCTGTGCGTACAGTTCCTCCAGTGTAGGCAACTGACAGCCAGTGATGCGCTCGGCTGAGCGCACCACCCTCCTGAGAGCTCTATGATCTCTGTCGGTGCAGCTCCCGTACCAGCTGGTGAAGCTGCTGGTCAGCAAGTAGTAGGTAGTAAGTAGTAAATATTTATTTCGGTCAATCACAAACAAAAATGAAAAAAAAAAAAACAACAAGATAACACAGGTTTTTCCCTGGTCAACATTGTGATTTGACCGAAAAGGTCTGGGCTTGAAGCATAAAGCTTATCTTAGCAGGCTAAGACGGTGCAGGCTCTCCACCGTCCCCCGATAAAAGTTCAGGATGGTGTTATTGGTCAGGCCGAACTGTTTGAGACGCCTGAGTCCATACAGGCGCTGTTGCGCTTTCGCGACCACCACGGTTGTGTGTGTCTCCCATTTTAGCTGTTCGTGGATGTGTACTCCCAGGTATTTAAAGGTTTCCACCCTCTCCACCACAGCACCATTAATGGTGACAGGAGGTTGTGGGTCCCTCCCCCGCCTGTAATCTACAATGACCTCCTTGGTCTTGGAGACGTTCATTTGGAGGTGGTTCTCCTCACACCACCGCTCCAGGCTGGTGACTTCCTCCCTGTAAGCTGCCTCGTCATCACCGGTGATCCGCCCCACCACCACTGTGTCATCTGCAAATTTCACGATGGTGTTGGAGGGGTGAGAGGCCATGCAGTCGTGGGTGTAGAGGGAGTACAGGAGTGGGCTGAGAACGCAGCCCTGTGGTGCTCCTGTGCCAATAGTCAGTGGGGAGGAGGTGCAGTCGCCCACTCTCACCGCCTGGGGGCGGCCCGTCAGAAAGTCCAGGATCCAGTCACACAGAGCTGTGTGCAGACCCAGGTCCTGGAGCTTACTGACGAGCCTAGATGGAACGATTGTATTGAACGCTGAACTGTAATCCACAAATAGCAGTCTTACATAGGCGTTCTTCCCTTCCAGGTGGGAGAGGGTAGTGTGGAGGACGTGAGAAATAGCGTCCTCCGTACTCCTGTTGGCACGGTAGGCGAACTGCAAGGGGTCCAGGGTGGGGGGAAGCATGGGGGTTATTTGTGACTTGACCAGTTGCTCAAAGCACTTACTGGCTATGGGTGTGAGGGCTATGGGGCGCCAGTCATTGAGACTAGTTACTTTCTGCTGTTTGGGGATGGGAATGATGGTGCTGTACTTGAGGCAGGTGGGAACAGTTCTGAGGGAGAGAGACAGGTTGAATATTCCCGTGAATACCCCCGCCAGCTGGTGGGCACAGGCTTTTAGGACACGTCCCGGGATGCCGTCCGGACCTGCTGCCTTACGTGGATTAATCCTGCTGAAGGAGCGGCGGACGTCGGCCTCGCTGATGGTTACGGGACAGTCCAAGGGGGGTTGAGGGGGGGTCTGTTCTCCCGCAGGGGTGACGGTGTGGGTGGGGGAAGTTGTGCTGACAGAGGGCTCAAACCTGGCATAAAATGAGTTAAGTTCATCTGGGAGGGTAGATGTTATTTGTGGGGTTTGGTTTGTTTTCCCCTTGTAGTCACTTATAGCCTGGAGTCCACACCATAGGTGCCTCGGGTTGTTGGTAACGAGCTTGGACTCCAGTTTTTGACTGTATTCCCTCTTGGCCAGTTTGATGGTTGCTCTGAGTGAATAATTTGCCTTTTTATACTCCTCCTGAGAACCAGACCGGTGAGCTATGAGCCGAGTATGGAGAGCTGTCCGTACTTCAGCATTCAGCCATGGTTTCTGGTTGGGCATGATTTTTATTTTCCTTGTGGGTACCACATCCTCTGTGCACTTTCTGATGTAGCTGATGACAGTGTCAGTGTAGTCGTTCAGATTCCCTGCAGCCTTGAACGCATCCCAGTCCGTGTGATCAAAACAATCCTGAAGGATGCCTTCTGATTGGTCTGACCAGCGATGTACCGTCCTATAGACAGGGGCTTCCCGTTTCAGTCTCTGCCTATAGGCGGGGAGGAGCAGAATGGAGCAGTGGTCGGATTTGCCAAAAGCCGGTCGGGGGAGGGCTCTGTAACCATTGCGGAAGGCAGAGTAGCAGTGATCCAGCGTGTTTACACCTCGGGTTACGAAGTGGATATGCTGCTGGAGTTTGGGCATAATCTTTTTTAGATTAGCCTTATTAAAATCACCAGCCACGACCATCGCTGTATCTGGCTGATGTATCTCCTGCCTGCTGATCGCGCCGTGCAGTTCCTCAAGCGCTGTGTTTGTGTTGGCGTCTGGCGGGATGTAAACAGCGGCGACGGTGACCGAAGTAAATTCCCTTGGGAGCCAAACAGGACGACACTGCAGCATGATGTACTCCAGATCGCGTGTGCAGACTTTTCCTACGGTCACGATGTTCCTCTGGTCACACCAGGCCCGGTTGACCAAAAGACAGACACCTCCTCCCGTCTTCTTCCCGGAGAGAACCGTGTCTCGATCCGCTCGGTGGACGGAGAAGCCCAGGACATCGATGGCATGCTCCGGTACTGCAGCTGACAGCCAGGTCTCCGTAAGACAAATTATGTTACAGTTTTTTATGTCAGGCTGGAAATATATCCGCGCGCGTAGTTCATGCAGTTTATTTTCCAAAGACTGCACGTTAGCCAGCAGCATACTAGGAAGAGGAGCACGGTGTGCACGCCGCCTCAATCGAACCAGGACGCCGGCTCTCCTGCCTCTTTTCCTCCGCTGAAGTTCGGGGAATAGGGCGATGCGATCCGAGTGTGTCCCGCGATGAGTGTGGCTCTTCCTTCTGATGTTTAATAGCATGTTTCTGCTGTAGGTGATTATCGTCATTGTAGCTGTCAAAAGTCCCCTAAACTGTGTTAAACTGATGTTACTAGACATCAGTTTCCTAAGGTCCTATGATCAACTAGATATTTTTAAATATCAGTTGTCACTACAAACAATTGCGGAGCTCCCAACACGTCGCCCTCCTCACGGCGCCATCATCCTCCTTCTGTTGCTGCTGCTTGGTGGTAGATATGCTGCTATAGGCCTATGCTGCAGGGGGCACCGACATGATCCACTGGGCGGTGCCTCTCATCCTTCTTCACCTCTCCTTTTCCCTTTCTCTCTTCTCCATTTCCATTTTTATTTATTATAAATATCTCATAGCTATCATTTTTGTCCATCGCTCCTGTAGTTTCTTGTGCCGGCCCCCCTTTTTTCTCTTTTGTGCATGTTTGCAGGCCGCTGTTTGGCTTAAGGCTTAAGGCTTTTCTCCCACTATGGGAGTTTTTACCTGCCATTGTTTATGTAATAATTGCTCGGGGGTTTATGTTTATGTTTATGTTTATGTTTATGTTTATGTTTATGTTTATGTTTATGTTCATGTTCTGGATCTCTGGAAAGCGTCTAGAGACAACATCTGTTGTATTAGACGCTATATAAATAAAATTGAATGGAATTGAATTGAACTTCCTGTATTGTGCATGAACGTGTTCATTGAACAGGTTAATTTCTGTGAGAACGTTGAACTGAACGCAAGATATTTGCAAATAAAGAACTTGAACTTGTTCAGATCTGCAGATCAGGAAATGGAACTTGAACTGTTCAGAATATGAGTTTCAGCTTCACTGTTTAGGTCCAATTATTAAGGAATAATCTTCCTTCTCTAAGCTAACAGATGGGACTTCCGGGTCAAGTGTCAAGGCCTGGCGGAATAGTCGAGCTCTCCACGCCATCAAAGAAACAAACAATTTGATGTTGATTGCAGATAAGTACCTATGAAGTTAATATGTGAGGATAAGTTAAATACAAATATAAAAGGCCAACCCATATGAATCAAGTAAGTACCAGACAACAGGAGTGAGGATAACGACAGAAAATGAACTCAGACGCGGCTCTCGCTGAAATGAAGACAATGCTAGCTGAATTGAAAACAGATTTCAGGTCGGTTTTAAGTCAGAAATGAAGACTCTTCGTGGTGAGATGAGAAGTGGATTTGAGCGACTGGAAGAGAAAGTGTTCACGCTGAATGACACAGTTAAAAAACTTGACAATAGACTTGAAGAAGGGGAACTCCGGATAAGTACTAGAGAGGACGGCAATGCTGTCTCAGCGAGGCTGTTAACCTTTCTTTTGCAAAGTAATCAATTTCTACAAGAAAAGTGCCAAGAGAGTTGTGGAGGATGCTGAGAGTGGAGATATGCTGAAGTTTATTGACCCGTTTATTAAAGGGCTTTTAAACCTGCCACCGGAGGACAATCTGTGGATAGAAAGAGCTCACAGGTCACTTCAGAACAAATCAACAAATCCGACAGACTTTGCAAGTTTTCAAGTTAAAGAAAGTGTCCTTCACAGGGCTTGGAAAAAGAAGAACGCTCTGCAGAATAAAAAGAGAGAATACATTGAGATCAAGAAACAACTCAAACAGAAGGATATCAGATTCCAGTCACTCTGTCCAAACAAACTGAGAGTGTTCCTAGAGACGGGAATTGTCATATTCAACTCAGCCTGGGAAGCGGCAGACGGCCTGCGCGGACATGGGATTAACTGCAAGGTGTCTGAAACAGAACTCTCCCGGACAGGGTTGGCTCTGTGGGACACCAGGTTCATGCCTGAACTTAAAGGGGACCTATTATGAAAAACAGGTTTTTTCTTGCTTTAACATATATAAAGTGTTCTCCCCTCAGCCTGCTACTTCAGAGAAGGAGGAAAGCAACCAAATTCTGCAGTGTCTGTACAGCCGCCCGGAAGAGCCGTCCAGTGTCATGTGGCTTCTACGAGCCGTTCAGATTCTGCTCCCGTCGTTACAGGACGCCCGGAGCGATGCGTGAAACCACGCCCACAATTAACTCTGGCCGGAACAACAACCACAACTCCGCCGGCCGGAGCTGCCGCCATTTTCTATGCGTCATTCAGGCAGCCAATCAGCACCGTGCCTCATTATCATAGCCTCCCCGCCCACTCAGAATCCTGCATAGATAATGAGGTTAGAATGCACACATCTCTAGGTAGTGGAAACTCTAGTGTGTTAGAGTCAGTAGTCATAGGTGCAGCTATAGAACAAGACTATAATAGTTAGTCTCAAATATAGCTTGGTGGTAGATATGCTGCTATAGGCCTATGCTGCAGGGGGGCACTGACATGATCCGCTGGGCGGTGCCTCTCACCCTTCTTCTCCTCTCCTCTTCCCTTCCTCTCTTCTCCATTACCATTTTTATTCATTATAAATATCTCATAACTATCGTTTTTGTCCATCGTTCCTGTAGTTTCTTGTGCTGGCCCCCCCATTTTTTTTTCTTTTTTTGTGCATGTTTGCAGGCCGGAGCCTCGGGAGCTGCGTTCTGGCCTGCGGTCCCGGGCCCTCCCCCATCCCCGGTCATCCCGCTGCTGCTTCCACCTGCCTACGTGGATGTCTGCTGTGTGCAGCTGACGCCTTGAGCACGCCCTGGTCATGCTCAAGGTTTCTTCCCTCCTAAAGGGGAGTTTTTCCTTGCCACTGTTTGGCTTAAGGCTTTTCTCCCACTATGGAAGTTTTTACCTGCCATTGTTTATGTAATAATTGCTCGGGGGATTATATTTATATTTATAATTATATTTATGTTTATGTTCATGTTCTGGATCTCTGGAAAGCGTCTAGAGACAACATGTGTTGTATTAGACGCTATATAAATAAAATTGAATTGAATTGAATTGAATTAGAGAATTTATTTAACAAAGAAAATCAAAAGCTTGTTTTTAAGACATTCGAGGCCTGTTTAAAATAGGTATTAGATGCCATAATAGGTCCCCTTTAAGCGTACTCTTAAATTAAATACTTTCTGAAAAACGCGAATGAGATGTGTACCTGCGGTACTACTGCCCATAGATTTCAGCAACTTGTGCTTTTTATCATTTTACCTTCTTTTCTCTTAATTTTATTTAATTAGGACCCGAGCACTGACACTGCGAAGGCCCTATTGTATCTGTACGAGATGTTGTCGTTGTCGTTTTTATTTTTCTCGTTTTTCTTCTGACGAAATGAGGACCTTTTTTCCCCTAAACGTGTCCCAAAAGTCACCAAATTTTGCACGCAAGCCAGGCCTGGTGAAAATTTTGATATTTAATGGTTTGCATTAATGGGCGTGGCAAAATGGCTCAACAGCGCCCCCTTGAAAACTTTGTGCCTCAAGCCCCACAATAGTTTGACGTACATGCACGAAAATCGGTACACACCTGTATCATGTCGCAACTTAAAGAAAAGTCTCTTGGCGCCATGGCCGAAACCCAACAGGAAGTCGGCCATTTTGAATTAATCGTGTCATTTTGGTGCAATTTATGCCATTCCTTCGGCCGTTAATGCAGCCCGAACCGTAACGTGCACCCAGGTGTGTCAAAATGTGCGTCTAAATCCTGCGACGATGCGCATTACTTTTCTCAGTCAAAAACGTTACAGTGGCAACGCTAGACGACAAAAAGCGCGCCCCCTTCATCTGATTGGTCCATATTTGATAGTTCCTACTTTCTGCCATAGCTTTTGAATGGTTTGACATAAAGAGTCATGGTGGAGTCATCGGATTTAGTTTTGAGTCCTTGACTTTTATAGGTGAAAATTGCACGCGCTAGGGCCCGTTCATCGCTGCTGGCAGCTTTAATTTTATTTGTTATTTACTGTCTAATTATGTCTTGCCGCTTTTAGTGTTGGCAGACTGAGTGTTATATTGGACATATAAATTACTGCATTTAAATGCATTTATTTGCCCATTAGTGGGCATTTAACTTAGTGAAATTAAAATTACTCATTTGCCCTCTAGCACGGTGGCTTAGTGGTTAGCACTGTTGCCTCACAGCAAGAAGGTCCCTGGTTCGACTCCCAGGCCCAGCAGGGTCTTTCTGTGTGGAGTTTACATGTTCTCCCTGTGCTTGGGTGGGTTTCCTCCGGGTACTCCGCTTTCCTCCCACAGTCCAAAAACATTCATGGTAGGTTAATTGATGATTCCCAAATTGCCCGTGAGTGTGAGTATGTCTGATTGTCTGTTTATATGTGGCCCTGCGATGGGTGTAACCCCTGCCTCTCGCCTGAAAATAGCTGGGATAGGCTCCAGCAGACCCCCGTGACCCTGCAAAGGATAAAGCGGGTATAGAAAATGGACGGATATTTGCCCTCTAGTGGACACATACATTAATGCATTAAAATTACTTATTTACCCTCTAGCGGACACATAAATTACTACATTGAAATGCATTTATTTGCCCTCTAGTTACGTTATGCATTAAAATTCCTTTTTTTCCCTCTAGTGGAGACATAAGTTACTGGACATATAAATTACTGCATTTAAATCAATGTATTTGCCTGCTAGTGAACATATAAATTACTGCATTGAAATTACGTATTTGCCCTCTAGTGGACACATAAATTAATGCATTAAAATTACGTATTTGCCCTCTAGTGGACACATGAATTAATGCATTAAAATAACTTATTTGTCCTCTAGTGGACATATAAGTTACTGCATTAAAATTACTTATTTGCCTTATAGTGGACATATAAATTATTACATTGAAATGTATTTATTTGCCCTCTAGTGGATATATAAATTCCATCCATCCATCCATTATCTATACCCGCTTTATCGTTCGCAGGGTCACGGGGGTCTGCTGGAGCCTATCCCAGCTATTTTCAGGTGAGAGGCAGGCGTTACACCCTGGACAGGTCGCCAGTCCATTGCAGGGCCACAAATACAGACAAACAACCAGACACGCTCACACTCACACCTACGGTCAATTTAGAATCACCAATTAACCTAGCATACATCGTTTTGGACTGGAGGGATATATAAATTACTGCATGTAAATACATTTATTTGCCCTCTGGTGGACATATATATGACTGCATTAAAATACTTATTTGCCCTCTAGTGGACACATAAATAACTGCATTAAAATTATTTATATTCCCTCTAGTGCCGTGATTCCCAATCCCCGGTCCCCAGACCGGTACCGGGCCGTAGAGCCGTTACTACTGGGCCGTGAAATGGCTTGTGTTCCGATCATAATTAGGGCTGCAATGATTCATCGACGTTCTCGACAATAAGCGATAATCAAAATTGTCAGCAAAATTGTTGTTTTTTTCCCAATGGAGTGAGGCATCTCACTTCACTTCACCTCATACAATCTCTGCCGAGAGCCGCGCAACACCACAGCGTCTCAGCGCAGCTTCGGGTAACAAAACTT